>NC_136416.1:200645567-200935567 GCF_051521515.1 Lactuca serriola
TATGTTATGTTGGAAACACATGTGCATTCGTTTCCCATTTCCGTCGGTACGTTGGAGGCTTTTGCGGCAAAAATAAATGATTGGCTGAAAATGATTCCCCCATTCTCAACCTTTTTTTTTCTCAATTGAACCCTCCCCTATATATATATATATATATATATATATATATATATATATATATATATATATATATATATATATATGGTTAGGTTCATTTGAGACAATAATATTTTGTGAAACAACGGAACCAAATCTCGACCACTCGTCTTGAATAATTTAAGGCTGGAATTAAATCAGATTACACCATAAGGAAGCAGAAGGAGACGGTGACATTTTTGCAATTAAATGGAACTTCAGAGTTAGAATAAGGGCGCGGAGGGGCAGTAAGGGGATTTTATTGTCTATTTCATTCAGGTCGCAAAACATTTTATATCCTCTTTAATCTTCTTCATTCTGATCGGGATAACCCTAAGTAACCTCGATACGAATACCAAAATTTGTCTTATTCAATCTCGATCATCAACATCTTCTGCTTCGTTCTTATTCGAATTTTCAACAATGTTATTTTGATTCTAAAATTGGATTAAGTTCTCAAGCATCAACATTCCTAAATCAAATGAAATCAAAGCTTAGTTTTACAACAAATGGATCATTCTACAAAATCGGATTCATATTTTGTATCTACAGTTAATCCAGGTGGTTAGGGTTGTTGTTGTTGTTGGGGTTGTTGTTGTTGCTAAGCTTTGATCATTCTACAAAATCGGATTCATATTTTGTATCTACAGTTAATTCGAGGATGGCTATGGTTGTTGTTGCAGACGGGGTACGGACACCATGGTCAATGAGACGTTGTGCCAATCGCTTGGCACTATCGAAGGTAGTGGGGTTTGAGGTCAAAACATTCCCCTGAACTGGAGGCAACAGCCCTCAGATATACCTCTCTATCTTCTTTCCCTCCGTGGGAACCATGTTGGGACAGAGGGCCACCAGCTCGCTGAATCTGGCGGTATAAGAAACTATGTCAGAGCCCTTCATGGTTAGGCTCCACAGCTCCTGTTCCAACTTCTGGATCTCGCCCCTCGGGCAGTATTCCTCGATCATGAGGTCTTTTAGAGTTTCCCAGCCCATGTCGTTAGCCACTACAAGAGTGAGTGACTTGACATGGCTGTTCCACCATGTCAGGGCTTTCTCCTCAAAGGTGCAAGCGGCAAACTTGACCTTACTCGTGGCAGGGCAAGAGCAAATCTCGAAGATCGACTCCGTCTTCTCGAACCATTGTGAAAGGGCAATGACTCCGCCAGTCCCCTTGAAGGGCTTCGGCTTACAGTTAGTGAAGTCCTTGTAGTATCACTCTCTCGAGCGCACAAGGAGTTCACTTTGAGTAGAGTTAACAAGGGTTCCACCTCTGCTGGCATCAGTAGAGTGATATTGAGCCATGGATGTTGCCACAGCCGCAGCCACTGCAGCATTTAGAGTTGCGCGCATCGAATTATGGAGGAGGTGGTGGTGGTATTGGATTTGGAGTAATCGGAGGATTACGCCTTGTTGATTTGCGAGGAGGCATCCTTTAACTATAAGTTTAAAAGATGAACATGATAGTAAGAATCGATTGTAAGCATAGTGAGTGTGATCCATGGGCTAAATTGATATAGTCCAACAGTTAAATGAGTGTCTGTTTTGAAATAAAAACATAGTAGAAAAGTAGAGGAAACGCAAGAGTACAAATTTTTCCAACAGATTAGATAACTGTCAATATTACTGGTATTATTGATGTAACAAGTTTGGGGGGAAAAATGACCTAACAATAGGTCTTACATCATACCATAAGGGAACAGGTTGACAGTTCTTAGATTCCTAGTTAGAGTACTTGGAAAGTTGGAATATTTTACAGACAAAAGCTTCATAGAGCATAGTTAAGAAGGCTATTCCTTGAGTCAAAAGAAAAGATGTACTAAACATCTTCTAATGGCCATGGGAATTCCTCGGGCGAACCCTCAGATCTGCCAGTTGGCGAACCACTTCTTGAAGGTGTCGCTCATGAGCCCTCTAGCGAACTCGAAGTTCTATGACTTCAGCTCGGGAAGCAGCCAGCTATTGCTACAGAGTCTCATTGGTTTTCCTGGTCCTTTCCATATCTTATTCAAGACGGCGGACACGGAGCGTGTTGACACCAGAGTTGGAATCAATCTCCACGATTCGGCCGATGGCTGCTCGACCTTGCTTGATATTCCGAGCAATCCTGCGGACCATGACAGGCAAGACTCGGTCAGTTGAGCCACCCTCTTGGGGTAGGTTGTTGACTTCTGGCTCGGAGTCGGAACCATCTAAGAAGCCTTCTGCGAGGTGATCATCCAAAGGGATTGGATGGTCATCTTCCGGCTCATAGTCAAGCCATCCAGCATTGCCTTGATTTGGGAAGTACGGGTCGCCAGGAGGATGGAATCCAGCCATGATATCTATGCGAGAAAAGGGGTATAAGAATCTTATACATATAGACATACTGCTCAAGATAATTATAATAAAATATTTATCAATTACTTCAATACTTGCATAGTACATACCAGTTATATGTATTCAAAACATGATAGACCTTCGAATTAGTGACCCTAACTCTAAACCCACAACCAAAAAAGGAACAGGGAGTAAAGAAAAGATCACAGATTCTGAGTCTATGACATCCTAGATACACATAACCTCAGCGTATCCACTTAGCAACTATTGACCTAAAATAAAGACCCTTTTAGTTCTCAGACAAGTAATTATAATAACACAAAATACTCCTATAGTATTTTAGGTTTATGTTCTGTTCTAATGTTTTCATTATAGTAGTGTTGGTAAGTTTTTAGACTTGTTGCCATATCACAACCATTCCTGGGCATATGCTAATCACTTCTCGGACCAGCATAGTTGATCAGGCTATGCACTCCCAAAACTGACCATACATCACCAAGCCTACTTGTGACATTCAACAATCGTAATACTTTTGTTCTGCCCTAGTGACACTGATTTTAGTATGAATGCAGGTATGTATACTTAGTTAAATATTTTATTATTTAAAAGTATAAACTCTTGGTCAGAGTATTTTAATCCCATTATGTTTATAGTTACTATATCTTTTATGGGTTGATATACTCAATTCACTATAAACAATGCTCTGATACCAATTTGTCACACCCCAAAACAAAGAACGACAGAAACGTTCTGGGGCGGAGGATGTCATGTATAGTATCACAACACATAAATATAGTAAACAAATAAACAACATCATCCATTGCATTAATAATGTATTTTAATACAAGTGTGTTCTGTACAGTTATAGACACCAAAAATATGAATCAAAATAAAAGACGAGTCTTGAAAATGCTTCATCTTCTCAAAAGTTGGCATCGGTACTTGTCTACTGATGACCTGAGAATACAAGTTATTTTGAAAGATTTTATCAGCATAAAAGCTGGTGAGTCCATAAGTATTTAGTGTCATGTTTTGTATGAAAAATGTTTGTAGTGACTATTTGTATTTCCTAGAAAACCCTATGTTTTCCATTAAAAGTAGCCTTCTACCAAGTCATCAAGTGAAATGTATGTTTTGTTCATTGTAAAAGTATGTATCTTTCCCAAGCGTGACTATTATTAGAAAATATAGTTTTTACATTACTCTTTATGTGACAAGATCACAAAGTAGATGTAAAGGGAAAATGATGAAGTATTGTAGTATAATAATATTATCACGACTATTGTATTAACTACCTTAAATCAATTGTTAAATTAAGGTCTAATGTGATGTAATTATAACCATCCTTGATCGACCTAGTGAAACACGATGCTTGAAGACGTCGAGATGTTATGACATTCATCACCCGAAGACCTGCAGGTCCCACTGTAGCTAGCAGCAAGGTGTAGGACGGTCAGTCCAGTATAGATCTGTACACGAATTCATGCTCTCCCTTCAGGAGACTCTGGATACAAGACGAGCCATGACAGAGATGTCGTGCCCCGAAGTAGTGCCTCACATTTATTGCATAGTGTGTATATAGTGTATGTAATAGTGTAGTGTATGTCTTTCCTGATCCTCATCATAGTGAGTTCTCTAGTGTACTATGTAGTGTGTATGAATAGTATGTATTAGTGTATGTTCTCTCTGACTCTCATTATAGTGTGTTCAGTTGTATAGTGTAGTGTATTGTTTGCAGTATGTATTGACTCATGTATGTACTGACTCACTGTATGTTACATTGTACTAGAAGTAGTAAGTAGTATATCACCAAACTATACCTATTATAGTTTACTAGTAAGATCATTTATATAGCTGAGTGTATTGAAATAAGACAGAAAGCTTTTATGTCTATACATATACACATGATATATAACTAAGGATCAAACGACACTCGGACAAACAATAGGGGACTCTAAGTCCACAACCAAACAAGGAACAAGAAATATAGTGTATTATCAGTCCTAAGTCCTTCAAACCTTACTTATATAACCATATATGTATTGGACATGATTTGATAGTATATAAGTTTAAAGAGTTTTGAAAGTAATGAATTGGAAACTAAAACTAAGTTTTATAAAGAGTTTAACATGTAAAAGTATTTGGAAATCATTTTGAAGTAGTTTTGTTGACAAGACAGTCTAAAGCATAGTAAATCCACTGGTATGCTAGTTATTAATCACATGTGATTGATATAATAAATAGTATAATTGAACTTGTATTCCCGCCCCCCCCCCCCCCATAAAAGCATTTAAAAACATAATAAAGGTTAATTAAGGGGTATCAACTCACCTGTAGTGAGTGGGTTGTACGTAACTGTTGGACAAGGTGCTAGGTGTCAAGTGAAGACTTTAACACACACAATGATCCTAGTTAACATATAATTAAACATATATGTATCCAATTAGTCATTTTACAACTAATTAACCAAGTTAAGACGCCCTAGGACATGGAAACACTTTGATTCAAGTGTTATAGGTACCAAAGGGTTGCATCTAAAGGTTGAATGGCAGGGCATTGAAGTTTATGGCCCAAGGACCACTCCTTATGGAGTTTACGGCCCAAGGTCATTTCCCCCATGAGTTTACGGCCGTAAACTCATGGTACTTATTTTCATTTGGTGGTTTAAGGTCTTATAAGTCAAGATTGAGCATCTATTGATCAAGTCCAAGCCTTAGGAAGCATTAGGGGCACAATATCACCACTTTGTAGAGTTTACGAACTAAGGACCATTTCCTTATGTGTTTACGGCCATAAATGCTTATGGGGACATGGTTTCTTTGTTGTTTAAGGTCCTACTCACTTCAAGGAAGGATCAAGACTAGCATCCAAGGCTTAGGAAGGGACTAGGGTTCATTTAACCCCACTTAGAAGGGTTTACGACCCAAGAACATCCATTGGCGGTAAACTCCTTTGATCTTATGTTTCTTGGTGTTTTCAGGTGTAAACAAGTTCATATTAAGCACACAAGAAGCTAGGACAAATGTACTTACAAGATAGAATCTTGATTGGGTGTTTAAGGTCCAAGAACACTAGTGTGTGTTCTTGGTGTTTTGAAGAACACTTGAAGATCTAAGTGAAAATCAAGAATGAATGGATGAAATGATATATAACAACTAGATGTTAGGTTATAACAATAAATCAAGTCAAGAAACACTTATGTTTTCGGAAGATCGGGTGAAGAACGGGATACTACTTGAGAGAGAATGGTGAGTGTTCTTGAGAGTGGATGTTGAGAAATGAAAGAAATGGGGAGTAAACTCATGCCTAAGGCATGAGTTCATGGCCACATAAGTGTTTACGACCCAAACTCCAAAAGTTTGGCCGTGAACTCCTTATTATGGTGCTAAGTGTGATTTTGCTACTCCAAGACCCGAGAAAGTACTTCCTTTCATTCGTTCGTTTGTAGAATAAATACTAAAAACACCCAAAACGAACCTTAAAATGGCTAACAATTATCAGAAATGTATTTGACTTTTATTTGAAGTGCTTGACCATAGAGTTTGTACGAATGAAAATTTCGGGTTGTCACAAACAACTAGCATACAATTTGATACTTGAATCATAAAAATAGATTAGATGATTACCTCTTTGTTGTAGCTTGATGTATTTTGCCTTTAGGAGCTTAGCACCCCAAGTATGATGCCTCAAACGGTTCACAACACACCATGAAAAAACGGAGGACTTGAGAGAGAGGTTACTAGGCACAAAATCGACTATATGAACTCCAAGAACACTAGTGTCCGATTTTAGGCTATGGGATAACATATATATAGTGTAGGATTCCAAGAGTCATGGATAAACCCTAATCCATACACTTAGGTTATGATCCATATCTCATGTGGGCTAACTCTTCATGGATACTTACATAAACTTATCCCATCATGGATCAATAGCCCAAACAATATATATATATATATATATATATATATATATATATATATATAGAGAGAGAGAGAGAGAGAGAGAGAGATTAGTGTATGGATTAGGGTTTATCTATGAAGAGTTAGCCCACATGAGATATGGATCACACATATATATATATATATATATATATATATATATATATATATCACTGATTTACATAATCAATCCTCGTTAATTTAATTAGTCTCTTTTGATCACTAAATTAATTCCAAATTAATTCTTGATCATACTAATTAAATAATATGATTTCTCTATTAATATATTATACTTATAATATATTAGTAAATCATAAATAACCTCTTACTCAAATATCCATCCTATCAAATTGTCCTGGTGATATGCAACCCGAAATGGACCATGCTACTCTTGGGTCAAGTACATACCAATTATAGTTAAGGGCTTAGACACCTAATCCAACAGTTTCCTACTTGGATAAGTCTAATAACTATTATTACAAGTATGACTTTAAAATCCTGACTAGCAATTGTAACTCTTAAAAGTTGATGTCGAACTCTAACCTAGTCAGTGACGCGTCCATTAGATAAGGGATCATATATTCCTCCGTTCTAGATATCATATGGACATGAGACATGGATTATAATCATTATCTTTGTCCATGTGTTGTTTCCCGATTTCCGATTTATGACGACTGGCTAATTGAACAAATTAAATTAATCCAGGCTTGGCCAAGCGCTTAGGGTTGTCATCACTAAATCATCGAGGGGCCCACCGATATCGCTTTTATCCCTCTAAGGATAAAAGGAACGGATAAACTTTGACTCACATGCTTACTCTATTTAATCATCAAATTACACACAATGATATGTTTTATAACACCAAGTTACTGATGCGTTTACATATCATCAATGTGCAACCGACTTGTAAACTGCAACTATATGTCTCCGTTTCAAGAATATAAGATATTATCGTCTCACTAATCACTTATGATAAAATCCATGAAGTAATTTAGATGAGCGTGGGTTTAATCCAATACTCGAATCTTATTCTAGGAGTACTTATGAACACTGCAGCAAACTTGTGTTATGTTTAAAACACCTAGACAATCTACAATCAGATTCATGATAGTCTTGCTTCAATACCTACTTCCAAAGTATGATCGAATGTGGATAGTTTGAATAATCTTATTATTCTGGAAGTCAAAACATGCAAAGTGAAACACAAAAATAAACGAATCCAATATGGTCTCAGAACTTATGAATATAAATAAAACACCTTTTATTTAGTCACCTTATTGATTACACATTATTCATTGTATAATGTTTCGATTAATCAACTTAATACTTGAATTAATACAATATTTATGCCATGCTCCAAGCATGCACACTACGTTTTCCTACAGTCCCCTCTTTGTAAAATAGATCAATGGACAACATTTCAATGATGCTCATTTCACAATTCCAACTCCTTATCGTAAATGTAAGAATACCAAATTCATCCCATTTGCTAAAATATGTTAGATTCTAAACTTATATGCAATGATCCTCTTGTAATGACTATGCACAAAAGTCATAGATACTTGGCAACGGACATTAAAAAGTATTCCAATGGAGAGAAATTCCATGGAAACAAAGTCTCATATTCAAAATACATTCCTATGAACATCCTTCTTGCATTAAGTTTTCTAATCTTACATAGATTTTATTATTAACTTCCACTTATGGTAACATTTGCATATTCCCATTTTTACTGTCACTTCTGAACAAGAGTTACCTCTACTTAGGGTATGTAAATGTGGTCCTTCCAAAATTTACACTTTACTTCTAACTGTCCATGAGCAACCAATATTTGGTAAACCTTAGGTTATCCTCGACAATTGCTTAACCATTTTAGTCATATCTCGTTCTAGTCCCTTTTCCCACTTAATGCCCTAGGCATATGGAAAATTAGAACAGAATAATATTATAGCTTATGTAATCGATCCTATATTCGAAACATATAGAATACGATTCATAATGTCTCACATAAAGACATGATACTTTACTAGTCTTCCGCTATAATATTTCCACATATATAGTTTCCTTATGTTGAATCATTTCAACATAACATTCACATATGTCCATGACTAAATTCAATTAAAATCTCAATCTAAGCTTTTAGATTCAAAATGAAGTATGGATTCCTCTCCCTTAATTATACTAAAACAACTTTTCAACCTCTACAACTTTGCAAATTGAAAGTTTTGTTTTCTATAATTAACATTGCTAACTTGTACCCATAAATCAATTGGACTTCTAAAAATCAATTGGACTTCTAGAAATCAATATTTGTTGACTTTCTTACCAAAGTTCAAATTTCTGATACAAAATGCTTCGATAAGACTTTATCTAGGCTTCTCAACTTTTACTTAGATAGCTCACATGTGTGTCTAAACAATTTTAGAACTTACAACAATAAGTCTCAACTATTTAGACCTTTTTCCATTTCTCACAATTCAAACTATGAAGAGGTATGTCGTAATCATAATCCAATTTGCGAATGCAAATATCACAATTGCTATCTCCTTAAAATCTACTTAGTTAAAGCGTTTCCTCACAATCATTTTCTTGAATTGGATAGAAACCTTATGTGTAATGCCTGTAGATCCGGGCTAGTCAATTTGGAGATAATAAGGGTCGAAAATGACTTTTCAGCAAAATATTATTTAGAATAAATAATCTTAACCAAGTTGTAGGATACGTTACAAGGTTTCCGTACATATAAAGAACGCCGAAATCCAAGTTATAACGAAGAAGTTATGACTCGTCGAAGTTTCACGACGGAACCGACATGACACTGGGAGACGTAAATAGTGAATTTTTGATAAATGAATTTTTAGCCTTAGTGATCTAAATAAAATTTGTAGTATTCGTTAAACCGAGAATGCACAAAAAAAGAACGCCCAAATCTGACTTCGTGTGAGGAAGTTAAGAATTTTCTAAGATTTGGCTTAGCAGTGCACAACTCGAAACTCGAATTTTAAATGGAGCAATTTGTGGCCTATGCGACCTAAATGAGAATTTAAGATCTCATTAATAGGAACTCAACGGTGAAAAGACAGACGGAAACAGAGTCCGTATGTAGAAGTTATGAATTTTACACGGACATTTAACAATATAATCTCCTCGTACTGTTAAATTTAAGATTGGTTGAGAATTAGCCGACAGAGTCAAAATGAAAGTTATAGATCTTATTTTTACCTACGCATGGATATAAAGAACGTCAAAAACGGAGGTCGTATGTGAAAGTTACGGACTTTAGAGTCGGAAGTGTGCTGTGCGAAAATGGGTGATGTGACACAATCTTGGCCATTGCTTTCTCCCCAAGTCTTGCCACTAGATGGTGACATGTGGCACCAAGTTCAACCATTTTCACCCTATAAATAGAACCTCTCTCACCCTCATTTTCTTCACACCTTTCCTATTCTTTCTTCTTTTTACTCTCTCTAGAACCTCTCTCTAGCCCCGAAACCCCCCGAAAAGCCTAGGGAACCTCCCTAGCACGAGGCGGAAGCCCCGGAGTGCTCGACGGCACCAAGAAGAAGAGATTTTCAACACGGGAATGCTGCTCCAAGCAAAGCCCAATTTTCTATAAAACCCGCTGTAAGTGAGCTATGCCTACGCTATTTTTAATATAGCTTTTATTTAATTATACTAACGTTATTAAGAACTAATAATAAGTAATTGGGCTATTATTATGAGTTATATAAGTATTGTTTAACGCTTATATAATAGTAATAATAGCTAGACTATTAATTAGTCTCGGCGAATAATAGACTAAAGTCTAGTGGTAATAATACTAGGTTTCGTCGAAGGAAAATAGAATCGTTAAAAGCGAAGCGCTGCCCGAGTTTGGAATCATCACTTTAACAAGTGAGTGCATAGTTACTTTCATCTTACACATAGATATGAAGTATTTTAATATAAATTACATGTTATATGTGTATATTGTCTGAATACTTGCTATCTATGCTGGTGAAAGATTTGTATACATGTTTTAAATGATTTAAACTGTATACATATTTTATATATACGAATATGTTGGGTATGACGTGGGTAGATGAATGATGAGAGATAAAAGATGATGTGAGTAAACATTGGCAGCTATACACTTAGTGCCTAATAAACATTGGCAGCTATGGACTTAGTGCCTATTGGACAAATACTGGTAGATATGGACTTAGTACCTGATAGGAATTGGTAGCTATGGACTTAGTACCTATTAGATAAACACTGGTAGCTATGGATTTAGTACCCGATGAATAAACTATAGCAGCTATGGAATTAGTGTTTTACGAACGAGTATTGGCAACTATGGATTTAGTGTCAGTCCCTGGAAGCAAGAGACTTCGGAATAAACGAATAGATGACTCTTAGGATAGATCCTTAAGAGTGAAGAAGATAATGAGGATGGGTAATTGGGTTGATTGTTTGATTGTTTAAACATAATAATTATATTATTGTGGGTTGAAAACCCTATGTACTCACCAGGTTTCCCAACCTGACCCACTCAGTTTATTTATATCACAGGTGTTGATATGAAGTCACATTACACTGAGAGATTAAAGAGATGTAGATCACTAGTGTAAATAAATGTAAGTTCCGTTTATGCTTATGTTTCTGTATTGACGATGACATCCCAATGTTTTAAAATGAATAAAAATACTTTTCTTCGGAAATGCTTTGATAACGTATTTATCATGTTTTACTGGGAACAAATTCCGCAACATTTTTATTAAAAGAGGTACTCTGATTTTTATAAAGCATAAACATAATTGGTCTTTTCTGGCCGTGAAAATGGGGATGTCACATTATGACACTTAGATTTTATGGTGTATGTGTTCCTATCCATGTAAATTTGTCATAACCATAATCACAAGACAAGATTACTAACAAATCCAAACCCATATGGACTAAACTTGTTCAATCTTAATTTCTGGACACCTGGCATCTCAAGGGCCTACCATTGCTTCCAAGTTGTTATGCAAACAATTGAGTACTCATAGAACTCGCATGCATTGTCAACTTCAATTGGAATGGGCACGGAAACAAGAACATGTCAACACGATATGTTACAAACCTCAAGTCGTGCGCTAGTGATTAACAATAGGTTTACTCTTGATTAGTTCTTGAAACTTTTCAAGAACTTTAAGACTCCCACTAAACTCTTGACATATAATATTCACTTTGTCAAGAAACCCTACTTGACAAATAAATATTCAAGAGTTAGTGCGGTTTCTTATCAAGACAAACACTTCTGACAATTGGTCTTAGTTGGTCTTTTTTTATCCAAAACATCACAACTTACCAATTTCAAATGTACAAGAGTAAGTAACATTTTACTCTACATTTGATGAGTGTTATAAACCTATTTAAGATATGTCACTCAAGTTACAATCTTGGAGTACGACTCTAAGTCTCGATTTTGGAACGAATTATGATTCACCTTTTGATTTAACCATTTCAACAATTCACGATTCCTCTTCTTAGCCATACAAATGCACTAATATGTCCTTAGAGGACCAATTTCAAATGTACAAGAGTAAGTAACAATTCACGATTCCTCTTTAATGATGTAACATCCGCATTTCAGGTACTATATTCTTATGTTTATTGAATGAAATTGTGTGAGTGTTTTGTCCTGCCACGGCGCAGAGTCTTGTTTTCCACAACATGGTGGTTAAGTGATACCACAGTGTGGTGTATCATTTGCCACGATGTAACACCCTTAATTCTAACCCTAAAACATTTTAATTTTTGCCAATTTGGTCTGTGCGCCATGCGTACTCGAGGTGTACACATGACGTACTCATGCATGAGAAAATCGGGACTCGTACGTGTACGTCGCGTGTACGCTATTCATAACAAAACCCTAGTTTTGAGGGTTTGCACCCTATATAAATCCCTTTATGGCCCCAAGACCTTCACTCTCATCAGCCTCCACCTAAAAATTGTCCCTGTAGCGAACTCTAAATGTGAAAAGTACACCTTGAGCTCACTTGTGTGTTTTGATGGTGTCCTTGAAGAAGAAGAAAGTGGTAGAAGGACACTGGATTTTGAAAGAAGTTTGGATATGGGATTCTCACCTTTTTAGCAACCTCCAGGAGTTAAAAAGCTCCTAGCTTGATCATATTTTCTTATAGGTCTAGATATTCCTTCATTTAGGCATTGTTGGTCCCAACCTTTGTGATTCTTGAGCATGGCTTGCTATTAACCAAATAATTCATCCTTTTAGACCCAATGAGGAGGCTTGAGTTATAAAAAGGAGATCTTGATTTTTAGTTCTTCCCTATGCATGCTCTAGAAGGTCTTAAGGTGTTAAGAAGTTAAGATTGTTGGTATTAAACACCTAATAGGCATGCAAAGTCATAAAGTTGGAAACTTTATGACTCCTAGTGGTATTTTGGCCTTGGATCTACAACTAGAACCTAATATCTTAACGCATTAAGCTCTTAATATGGAATAAGGACTTCGGTGTGTATGATGTGCGTAATTTTATGTACGTCATGCATAAGGGGTCAACCGCCCGATCCTGATCAAGGCTCGTGTACGCCCAACATACAAGCTGAGTACGCCCGGTATACTCAGTAGAGTTGACCGATTTGACTCATAGACCTTGACCTTTGACCATATTTTTGACCAGGTTTGACCTAGCGATATTTTGGGTATTTTGAGCTGTCAATTAAGATTAGGTCCTTGGGTTTGGTTAGGTGATCGTTGAGCCAAATTTCAGAGCAGAGATTTATTCAGATTGTATTCCAACTGAGAGGTGAGTTTTCCACATTGTACTCGTGGGTCGAAGGCATAAATATCGGCCCACTAGATTATTTATCCTGGTTTGGATTTGCTGACTTTGTGTTTATGTTTATCTGTTGCATATATCTATATATTGTGTTAGGTTGAGGTGGTCATGATTTGTGTTGTAGGCCAAGACACCCGAGGACGACCGGATAGGCTATAGGCCCTACACGGCGGTCCAGTCAGGCCCGCGGCTCGTAGAGTGGTCATGATAGGTTGCAGGCCCTGCGTGGCGGTCCATTCAAGTTGGTTGCTCATATTTGTATTCTTGTTTGCTATGTGGTGTGTTGGTTCTTTAGGGGAACTCACTAAGCTTTGGCTTACAGTTTTTAGTTTATCGTTTCTAGTACTTCTAAGGATCATGGGAAAGCAAAGGCGTGATCATGCACAACTTCCTTTTTTATGTCATTAGGTCTTGGGAAAAGTCTAATTTGAAATAATGCTTTTAATACAATGATTCCTTTTGTAAAAATATTGGTTAATGGTTGATTTTGAAAATTTTAAATTTCATTGATTTTTAGAGTGTTACAAGTTGGTATCAGAGCCTTGGTTTGAGAATTGGATGAACATTCGTGTAAATACAAACTTAAACTAGGGAACTACAAAAGTTTTTAAATGGTTTTCAAAATTATTTTCAAAATAACCATGGAAGGATGCGATGTGTACGATCAACCGGAGCAAGAAAGCATATCCCAAGTTACTCACACAGTTGTTTATTATGATATGGTGAAACATCATGCTAGTTGTAGGATATGAATATTCAAGAATTGCATGATAGAATTGTCTGATGTATGATGCCTTATTTCATATAGAGTTTTCTTGCTTATTGGTGTAGGACTCTTTCGGGTGTGAACTAACTATTAATTGAATATGTTAAGTCACATGCTGCATGGGTTAAAGAATTTTAGAGTGAAGGATTTGGTCCTACGACACAACTCTTGTCCGAGTCCAACCGTCGTAGGGTTGAATCTTTTAATCTAAGATTATTTAAGTTATGTTGCATGTGATCGTATTCATGCAGTAGTTAACCAACACTAATGGGGGTCGTTTGGCAGTTGATCATAGGGTGAGGTCTGGATCTTAGGATAGCCTAGGGAGTATGTAGTACTCATGATGTGTTTTTCTTGAAAGTGTTGGAAGTTCCATGGATGGGTTATGTGTAAGTAGTTGACCATTTGAGAAATTTCTAGCATTTCTCTAGGGAGTGAGAATAGGATGCATCGTATTCTAGTGTGTGATGTTAGGTTTGTTATGATGATCATTGGAGACAAATACAGGTAGATGTGGAAGCTAGTATGGGCCCATACTACCGTAAGCACATGACCAATACGCATAACAGGGAAGTCACAACCCCTAGGGTTTCGTTATTTAGAATAGCTCATATGGTATGAAATGTGCCTTATCTGATTTTTTTTGGTTTATTTTTAGTATGGTGTTCATGAGGGGATCCGAATTAGGAGTTGGAGCGAGTGGCCAAGATAGGCCATGGTTGACTGAGGATGAGATTAGGGCGTTGATTTCTTCTGAGGTTGTGACTGCTATCCGGGGGTAGACACTGACGTTGTTTGGGTCTATCAAGACCGCCATGATTGATTACTTTGATGACCGTTATGTTGCACTTTCTAAGGCTGTTGCTGCTGCAGCTACCATGGCCGTTGCGGCCGCTAGGGTTCGTGGAGAGCGAGCCTTCCAGTACCGGGACTTCGACAATACGAAGCCCATAGTGTTCAATGGGGTTCAGGATCCAATCATTGCCATGAGGTGGTTGTCCAATGTTGAAGGATGTTTCTTTACTTGCTCCTGCCCAGCTGACCAGAAGGTCAAGTGCGCCCTAAACCTTCTTCGGTTGGGGGCGAAGGATTGTTGGAGATTGTTTACTAGACCCTACACTCCGAAGCAGAGGGCTATTGTATCATGGGAGCAGTTCTCTGAGATGTTCCGAACGAGATATGTTCCATTGGTTGAGAGGGAGAGATTGGCCCAGGAGTATTTCGACTTGAGGCAGGGGACTTGTTGGATTAATGTCTAAGTCCATAACTATAATTGGTAAGACTTGACCCGACCCGACATGGTCCATTTGGGTTGCATGGCATCATGCATTTGGATAGACTATAATGAGAGAAATAATACTTAAGGTTTGTTAATATATTATAAGTTCTAATATATTAATAAGGTTATTTAATTAGTATTGATCAAGAATTAGCCTAGGATTAATTAAGTGATCAAAAGAAGACTAATTAAATATGTGGGTTGATTGTGTAAATCATCCATACTTGTATAGTGGGCTAATGCTTCATGGATTGTCAAGTTGGGCTAAAACCCATAAAATGCTCCATGGTATATTTGAACCCATGGATCCAAGGAAATGGAAAGCCATGACAATTAGGGTTTACCCTAATTGTCACTAACTATATAAGCATCTTATTGTTGACAAAATCGGCCACTATGTGTGAGAATGAAGGGCTAGCCGATTTCATGAAGTGTGGATTTCTCTCTAATCTATTCCAAGTGTATTTGGTGTTGTGTGAACCATTTGAGGTCTCACACTTGGGGAACTAGGCACTCAAGCTTCATGAAGACATTCTACATCAAAGAGGTATGTAATTCTAACTTGATATATTCATATGAATCAATGTTATTATGCTAGTTAGGATGAATACCTTGGCTAGAATGGACTAGGAACATTACCCTAAGCTGTTTTTGGACTTATAAACTTTTTTTTTGATGTGGTAATGTTCATGCGAATCCAATTTCAAAGATAATTGTCAATAGATTCATGTTTTGTATTAGTTTAAGTGTTATGCTAATTACATGAAAAAGTTTGATTCTAATTATCTTGTTCATATGAGTTGCTTAGATTAATGGATAAGTTAATTGATTATGTGTTTTCAATCCATTTTAATCTAAGAGATGATTCTAAAATGTGTTTGTGTAACTTGTCCTCAAGTTACATGAAAGGTCACATTTAAGTTTCTTAAAACTCATAAAAGATGGCAAAGGTTACAAAAATGAACACTACTAGAAAACAGACCTTTAATGACACGCTTTTTACGACACGCACTGATTAATGATACGCAAAAGGATGTGCCCTTAAAATAGTGTCATCTCTCCAAAAAATTTAAGGATTCACGTCACGCATTATTGCGTGCCCTTAATTTAGTGTATCAAGAAAAAAAATTAAAAACACGGAGGGCACTTTATCTTAAACGCGCGTCGTCTGTACCTGTCGCTTTATAATTTTAATGAAACGCGCTTTTAGTAGACAAGGGGGGAAACGAAATCCCTAAAATTTTGAAAACCCGCCTCATTTTTTCTATCTTCTATTTCTCTCTCTCTCTCTCTCTCTCTCTCTCTCTCTTCTCTTTCAAGCCCTAAGCCCTAAACAGCCTCCACCAACATCTGAACGAGCCCTCGCCAGTTACCTCTACTCCACCATCAAGCTCTTGCTCCGCCTATGGAGGTGTTGGCGCTGCTGGTGGTTGTCCTTCAGCTTCAGCCACACCTCTTCACGATTATAGTCCGTAGCAGCTCGTCTTCCCCTGTCTCTCTCTAGCTCTCTCTCTCTCTCTATTTTTCTCTCTCTCTCTCTCCCCCTTCTCTTTCAAGCCCTAAGCCCTAAACAGCCTCCACCAGCATCTGAACGAGCCCTCGCCAGTTATCTCTACTCCACCATCAAGCTCTTGCTCCGCCTATGGAGGTGCTGGCGCTGTTGGTGGTTGTCCTTCAGCTTTAGCCACGCCTCTTCACGATTATAGTCCGTAGATAATGATTTATGTTTGTGAAGCAACAACGGTTTTGACAACCGCGATGGCGGAGAAGTTGTATTCGTGTCTGACAAGACTGGTGGCAGCGGTAGCTATCCTCCAACCCATCTCTCCGCTCCGCCACCGTCGCTGACCTACGTGCCGTCTGTAAGAGTTCAAGAGGTTTCGATGATTTGCTTCCTGGCTTTGGAAGCGGCGGTTCTCCATCTAGTAGCAGGTACATGTGTTGTTGGATTGGGAAGGATAGCATCCAGGTAAACTAAAACCATATTATTTCTTTTCTTTTCTTTTTTTTTAAGAAAAAAAATCTTTAATTGTGTATTTGGGATGAAGACTTGTTATGTTGTCTGATCACAGGAGGACTAAAAAACAGCTGTTCAACAAACTACTTCAATGTTCAACTCTATGAAACGCAAACCTGTTCAGGTACCATAAATATAATAGCTTTTTTTTACTTGTTGCACTGCTGATTATATATAAATTTAGTTTTGAAATATTAGTATCTTATCGTAGGGTCGAATGCATCAAGGAAAAGAAGCACCACAATTTGTTGCTATCTTTCAACGTATGGTTGTTCTCAAGGTACTCTCTTCCACTTGTAGTAGTTGTAAAAGATATAGCTCTAGAAGAAGGCTGTTAACTATGGTAAATATTTGGTTTTACTTTTACTAGGGTGGATTGAGCTCTGGTTATAAAAACTACATTGCAGAGAAAGGACTGCATGATGAGACCTACAGTCCAGATACTGCTGCACTGATTGAAATATCAGGAACTTCAGTTCATAATAATAAAGCTCAACAAGTAGAGAGGGTATGGAAACCAGAGTACACCTGAACAGCAGCAATTAGCAGCAAAAGTTGTTGAACTTTTGAAGGTATGCTTTTTAAATTATTGATCTTACATCTTTATTTACTTTTATACCCCTTTCCAATCCTTGATAATTTATTCAAATCTTTTTTCTTATATCTTTAGTCTGGAGTACCTGTAAAATTCTCTAGAGAAGGAAAAGAGAGCTTAGCTTTCTGGCTTGCACTTGGTGGAAAACAAAGCTACTCAAGTAGCAAAGTAACACAGGAAATCATCCGTGAACCTCACTTGTTTGAAGTAATAAGCAATAAAGGTTTCAAAACCATAAACCATCATCTATCTTTCACATGTCCATTTTTGCTGATTATATCCACCAACTGTTTTTATCATCTTATTTTCCTCTATAGGAAAGTTAGAGATTGAAGAAGTTCACAGCTTTGAACAAGATGACTTGTTTCCAGAGGATGTCTTGATATTAGATACACATGCTGAGGTCATCGTTTGGGTTGGTCATTTAGCACAGTCAACGGAAAAACAAGATGACTTGTTTCCAGAGGATGTCTTGATATTACATATAATAATAGTAATAATTATTATACAAATGCAAAATTATACGTTGTATTGGTTGGTATGTTTTTTTAATAAGTTGATTTCAGAAATATGTAGAGTTGGCTGCATCTATGGATTCCTTGTCCCCATCTGTCATATTATACAGAGTAACAGAGGGAAACGAACCTTGCTTCTTCACAACATATTTCTCATGGGATCCTGCAAAAACTACTGTATGTATACATATGTATTAATAATTAATAATTAATTTGTATCTCATTTTTCTCTTTCTCAATGGAACCAGGCTCACGGAAATGCATTCCACAAGAAGGCTGTGCAACTCTTCGGCTCAGGCTGTGTAGCAGAGGTATTTCTTATATAAAAAGTTTTTTTTTTGGATTAATTTCTTTTAAGTGGCCCCTATCATATTATTTTATTACAACAGAGCCAAGATGTTAAGCCCCCGGGAAATAAACTTAGTGGGGCCACCCAAAGAGCATCAGCCATGGCAGCTTTAACCTCTGCTTTTTCAAAATCAACTACTGCTCCTAAAACTCCTCAACATGGACCACCTCCAAGAATGCTAGCTCGTGGGTCCCAGAGAGCGGCGGTAATAGCCGCCTTATACTTTATATACTCTTGAACCATGTAATTTACTTTTTACCCTCAGTAGCAACATAGTTGTTGTTTCTTTAAACTTGATTTTGAATGTGTGTTTTTGTCATCAGTGATCCTCACTGGTTCTCCAGATTGTTCTATTCTTGCAATTGATATTGAAACAGGATCTCCAGTTAGTTATGGATGGATGTTCATACAATTAGGTATTATTTTCAATATTCATACAGTTAGTTATGGATGGATGCTCCAGGTATTATTTTCAATATTCATACAATTAGGGATGTTCATACTTGAGGTATTGTATCACTTTTAATGAAGTTTGAAATGCATATAGTAAAAGATTAGGTCGATTTACCTTTTTTTGTATTTTTAGGAAATCAAGGAAAATGGCACCACCATATAGAGTGATGCTACACAATGACAACTACAACAAGAGGGAATATGTTGTGCAAGTGTTGATGAAGGTTATACCTGGAATGACAGTTGACAATGCAGTTAATATCATGCTCTTGACCTGGACACCACTCTAAATTGTAACTTACTCTAAATTTTATATGTAAATTTTATTTTATCTTTTGAAGGGAAATTTACTGAATATTGATTGGTTGATGCAGTTAACTAGAATTGGTCGAGATGCAGTTTTATATGTTGAGTCGCTCATTGAGTCATTCATGGGAGGATTGGAAGGGCTAATCAACATTCTTGATTCTGAAGGAGGTTTCGGCTCTTTGGAGACACATGTTCTTACTATTTTATCAATTTCCTTAAAAAGTTACCAAATTCATGTATTAAATTTGATAAAGCTAACTTAATTGCTTTTTTTAAATCCTAGCTTCTACCAGAAGTCAGCTGAAACTACAAATGACTTTTGATGGGCAGGAAAGATATATGAAGGTATGATCTATATTGTAATTCAGATTCTATAACTTTTATTATGTAATCTCTTAAGTCTTAATACCCATTATTCCTTATGCATGTAGAGATCTTGGGAGCCAAGTGATAAAGCTGATCTTCACTTTGTCTACAAAGATGTTGAAGGAGTATCAACTCAATGGGATGATATTCAAAGAAAACTCAGGAACTTACCCCCCAAACCCTCTGCCTTCAAACCCGATCCCTTCACTCCTGTAGAAGACGAAGATTCCAAACCTAAAACCAAATCTCGGATCGATAACAAGACAGAAGAACTCAAAGATTTAGAAGATGATCTTGATGATAGTTGTTTCCTCGAAGAATACAAGTACCTTCAACTCCCTTAATCCTAATATCATTTTATGAGGGTATTAAATTTCATGTGATATTCTCATGGTTTCATTTTCTTTTGTGTTCTTGAAGCAGAAAGAGGTTAGCAGAGATGAAGCAAACAATGGAAGTTTGAACTCGGAAAGTTCGGGCAGCTATGGTGGCCCGGGCAGCATCTATTTCAATATTGATTGTGTGAAAGTCATCTACTAAAGCAAGGTTGGTGTAAGAGTTAATGATGAGAGCATTGTTCCAAGACCTTCAGTGAGTTATGATGATGTCCCTTAATAGCAATGTAGTATTAGGTTATATAGTTACCGATGATTATTTGTATTTGACATTTTATGTAATGAATTATCTTACTTATTTATTGTATTTTATTTTGTATCTTGTATGACATTAATTTTTGTGCAATGGGTTGTATTTTTTGTATATGGTGTTTTATTTCTATTATGAGAAATTAAATGCAAATTTAATTTAAAAATTAATAAATATATAAATTTATTTTTTTAAACATTTAAATTTACGATACGCAAAAATGTGTGTCATCTTCATTTATGACATGGCCTTTCTTGACAGGGGCTTTCTTGATACGCATTGCGTGTCATTAACACGCGAGTCGTAAGGTTACGACACGCAAACGCGTGTCGTCTTCCTTTATGACAGGGCCTTCCTTGATACACATTGCGTGTCGTAAACGTGCGTCGTAATTGCGCGTCGTAAATAAGCGTCGTAAAAGTATAAACGACGCGCAAAAGCGCGTCGTCTCTCTTTATGACAGGGCCTTCCTTGACGCGCATTTGCGCGTCGTCTGAGCCTTTTACGACACGCAATGAGCGTCGTAAAAGGCTGTTTTTCTAGTAGTGGAAGAGTCTTGTCCTCATTAAATGGTTTTATGACTCCATAACTTGTCCTCAAGTTATGGAGGTTCAAGAGTCACTTCATTAAGTAATAAAATGTGTAACCTTAATTAATTCCATAAATTACAAAATAAAGAAAAGTTGCATTCTTGTATTAGTTTAAAGTCTTCCATAACTTGTCCTCAAGTTATGGAACTTGAAGAGTCTTTTAATTAAAACTACTTTAAACACATAAGTTATGGAATTAATTAGTTTTGAATAGTTTCAAAACTTGCCCTCAAGTTTTGGAATTTGAAAAGTTTTTCACTTATGAATACTTTAATTCCAAGTTAGCCCTTAGAATTTTAAAAGTTAAAATTCAACCCTTATACTTTATAATATTATAAGTTAATAATATATATATATATATATATATATATATATATATATATATATATATATGTATGTATAAGAGTAAAGTCAGTCTTACTATTAGTAGGCCTCATTCACGAAGTCGGTCTATAAGGGGGTATAAGGTTACTGTCTATAAAATGACAGTTTAATGGGTGTCCACTCTCACCCATCGCATCCTTGACCGGTGGAGGTTTGTTAGCCGAATGGGTAGGACAAGGACTAGAATTCTCCCTTCATTAAAAGTATTAATGATAAATACTAAGTAACTAAACCTTTTATAAATACCCAATTTTAGTTACTCAGGAAAATGTGAATAAGGTGCTAATCCATGAAATTACACTTTGCAATTTGTTTAAGTCGGTTAGTGGAGCGTGTGTGGTTAACCGACAAACTAACTCGTATTTAACAAGGTAGGCAAAGGGTAACTTAATGTTTATCATAGTATTGATGGAGCGTGTGTGGTTAACCGGCACATCGATTGAGGGGTAAACACTTAAGGGTACCAAGTAATTTGCATGGGTACTTCACACCTTGTTTTGTGATCCTCGACATCCCAGTCACAAAACTTGAAGGGAACACTCGAGATTGAAACATGTCATTGAAAAGTTCAATGAATCTCAAAAGAATCTAGGAGTTTCATAACCAATTAAAACCTAATAATACATTTCATTTATCTTGGTGGAAATTGGTGAATCGTCATTCACCTACCTTCAAATATTTTATAGCTTGGATTACGGCATCCCTCTTCCAAGTTATAAAAGTATTGTGTTGGGTCCTAGCCTTAATATTTCATATTGGGTGTTATATTAGGGACTTTAAATCAACTATCTTGAATATCTCCCAAAAGATGTTTGGTTTAGACATTTATGATCTTCCCAAATCTCTTGAAACAAGCTTTCCTAAATGAAGATGATGTCCCATGGAAATCATACTTCTTTCACCTCCTCCAATTATTCTCCCCAACCCACAAGTTCTTGAAAATTTTAAGGTCACTCAAGCCCTATTGGCAAGCAAAGGTCTATGTGTGATCACATCTTGGAGATGTAGTCACATATTAACAAGCCAGGAGAGTTGGATGTCAAAGTCTTGAGAAAGTTGGTGACTCAACTACTTTCTAAGTCACATAGTGAGTTCCTTTGGGACTCCTATGAAACAGACTATGACAAGACCCTTAATGATTTTATCTATTTGCGAAGATCAACTTCCTAAAACTTTATGGACATTGACAATGATGACATTGGATATCCAGTAAAGCTCTCTCTTCCCAATGGAAAGGGATCGGTCATAGTCAACTCGGTTGACCAAATGGTACATAGAGAAGCTAAGTCTGAGATAGTCCCATTATCAAGGGTCCATTTCCAAAGGAAGGGGCATTAGTTGCGAAGCTGCCAATTTTACCTAAGGATGTTAAAGTCAATAAGTTTGACTCTACTTCAGGTAAAGTCCACTATCTAACTCTGATAAGTTTCTATTCTGAGATTCTTATTACATGATGTAACTGGGTCACGTGTTGTTGGTTAAGAATCAAAGGAAAAGTGTAGAAACTTAAAAGAAGTATATGCAGATTCTGATCACGAAGATGGATTTCACTCGCTGGTTCGGTGATCAAAATTTTTGGGCTGTTACTTAAGAGTTATGATATATATATATTGCTTAGGAATAAATAACAACAAGTTTTCATATGGATTGTAAGGATAAGGTTTTCCGCAAAGTTTTAAAATAAAAGGTAAAGCTTTTTATTTTAGTTATTTTATGTATCCTTCCAATGGCATTTGTGGAAAATTGTTGCTTATAAGATTCCGCCGATAGCAATATTGAAATATGAATTTGATTCTCTCATTTGTGGTAATGTCTAAATTTACCAAATAATGAAAGATTCTCATCACCCAAGGTTTCAATTGGATAGATACTTGGAATCATGCAAGTTGTATAGCATGATGGATGAGAACTTTCAAGCATTGGAAAAATTAAGACTAACTACTTGTTCACATGGATGTGTGAGTGAAGTAAAGGACTAAGGGATCGAGTACACATTCTTGTGCACTGGTTAAGTCCACCACAAAAGATCGATAAGACTATTCGTCATAATTTACTATAGCTGAGTAAATATGGTTATACTTACAAGCTTAAGTGTAATTCTGAGACATTGGAAAAGGTTCCAATGTATGGTAGAGCGAATAAGAAGAATCAACTTAGGCAGAAAGATAAAAGTTTCTCAAATCCGAAAAGATGGGAGAGTACTTTAGTATCATGTTTTAAGACCATCTTAATGATTTTGAGACCTTATCACAATTCATCCTCTAAGTGCATTCTGATAGCTAAGAAGAGGAGTTATGAATTGTTGAAGTGGTTAAATCAAGAAGATGATTCATACTTCGTTCCAAAAACAATTCTTAGAGTTATACTCTAAAATCGTAACATGAGTGACATGTCTTAAAGAAGGTTTAAAACACTTGTCAAATGTAACTGTAAAACTTTTCTACTCTTGTACATTTGAAATTGGTAAGTTGTGATGTTTGGATAAAACAAAGACCAACTAAGGCCAATTGTGTGAAGTGTTTGTCTTGATTAGAATTCACACTATCTCTTGAATATCTGACAAGAAAGTCTTATATGTCAAGAGGACAGTGGGAGTCTTAAAGGTCTTGAAAGTCTCAAGAACTAATCAAGAATAAAACCTGAAGTTCTTCACTAGCACACGACTTGAGGTTTATAACCTATTGTGTTGACATTTTCTGTGCCCGTTCCAGTTAATGTTGGCTTTGCATATGAGTTCTTAGAGTTCTCAATTGGTTGCACAACAACTTGGAAGCAATGGCAGGCCCTTGAGCTGCCAGATGGCAAGAAATTAAGAGAGTTCAGTCCATATGAGTTTAGATTTGTCATTATCCTTGTCTTGAGACTATGGTTTTGACAATTCACATGGATAAGAACACATACACCATTAAATCTAAGTGTCGTAAGGTTTCTCTCCGATTCATGAAAATGATGGTGAGGAAACACTTTCACTAAGTAGATTTTAGCTAGATAGCAAATATGATATTTGCATTCTCAAAGTCGTTAGTGGAGCGTGTGTGGTTAACCGGCACACTAACATGGACTTGTGAGAAGTGGAAAAGGTCTGAACAATCGAGACTATGATTACGGCATCCTTTTTCATAGCTCTTAAAATTTTTTAGTCACACCTGTGAGCTATCTAAGATAAGGTGTATGATATTGATAAAGTTTAATCAAAGCAATCTAGTATCAGAAATCTGAACTTTGGTAAGAAAGTCAATAAAGTATTGATTTCTAGAAGTCCAATTGATTTCCGAGTACATGTCAAAGCTAGTGGGAGCATAAGTGTTATGCTAATAATCATCATGTTAGTGGGAGCATGATAATTATGATAAAGGTTGCAAGTTAGCAATGTTAATTATAGAAAACAAAAGGTTTCAATTGGGAAAGAATTGTTTTGCTATAATTGAGGGAGAGGAAATTATACTTCATCTCAAATCTAAAAGCTTAGATTGAGGTTTTAATCGTATTTAGTCAAGTATATATATGAATCTTATGTTGGAATGGCTCAACATAAGAAAATTCTATATATGGGTCCATTATTTGCGTTCTAAAATTCGATTATGATTACGACATCCCTTTTCATAATCTGAATTAGGAGAACTTGGCAAATTGAAATGGAAATATTATAGCAAAAGACTGGTTTAGTCTTTATGTGAGACATCATGAATCGTGTCCCATATGCTTCGGATATAGGATCGAGTACATGTGCTATATTCGTCCTTTCTAAAATTTTCCAAATTTTCCAAATGCCTGGGGCATTAAGAAGGGAAAAGGTCTAGAATTGGATATGAGTAAAATGATTAAGCAATTGTCGAGGACAATCTAAGGTTTACCAAAGATTGGTTGCTCAGGGACAGTTGGAAGTATAGTGTTAAGTGTTGGAAGGACCATATTGACATAATATGAAAAAATGCAACTTTTTGTCAAAAGTGATAGTCAAAAGGGGAATATGGAAATGATCCCATAAGTGGAAGTTGTTCAATAAATCTATGTAAGATTAGGAAACTTAATGCAAGAAGGATGTTTCCAAGGAGTTGATCTCCTTTGGAATGCTCTGTAATGTTTGTTTTCAAGTCTTTGTGACTTTGTGCATAATCATTACAAGAGGATAAATTCATATAAGTTTAGAATCTAACAAATTTCAGTAATGGCATGAATTTGGAATTCTTGCATTTGCAGTAAGGATTTGGGACTGTGAAATGAGAATCATTGGAGTTATGTTCAATTGGTCTATTTAGAAAAGTAAAGATCATAGACAAACATAGTATGCATACTTGGTGTGTGGCATGACTAGTGTTTAGAAAACATAGTGTACATGCTTGGAGCATGGGACAACTATTGTTTTAATTCAAGAATAAAGTTGATAGCTGAAACAGTATGCAATGAATAATGTGTAATCATATGGTGATAAATAAAAAGTGTTTTATTTATATTCATAAGTTCTGAGACCATATTGGATTCAATTATTCTTGTGTTTCATTTTGCATGTTTTGACTTCTAGAATAACTAGGTCGTTCTTCCTGATTGACTAAGTTATTCAAACCATCCACAGTCGGTCATATGTTGGAAGTAGATATGAATCAAGACTGTCATGGGTTGGCTTGTAGAGGTCTAAAATGTTGGACAAAGAGGTGCTACAACACTCATGAGTGCTCATAAGTTCTGAGTATTGGATTCAACCCATGCTTATTGGAATCACTTCATGGATTTTATCATGAGTGATCATGAGACGATAATATCTTATATTCTTGAAACCTAGAGATATGAGTTGTTACTATGAGTTGGTTATACATTGATTGCACAAAAACACATTGGTAACTCGATGTTATAAAATGTGCCTTTGTGTATGATTCAACAAGTAGTAGAACAAGCCATATGAGTCGAAGTTTATCCATTCCTTTTACCTTCGGGATAAAAGCGATATATGTGGGCCCCTCAATGATTTGGTGATGAAAAATGTAAGTGCTCGGCCGGGCCTGGACTGATTTGATTTGTTCAATTAGTCAGTTGTCATAAATCGGAAATCGGGAAACAACAAATGGACAGAGAGAATGATTATAATCAATGTCTCAATCCATATGATATCTATAATGGAGGAATATATGATCCCTTATCTAATGAACAAGTCATTGACAAAGGTCAGAGATCATCGGCAAGGTCAGAGTTCGACAAAAGCTTTTGAGAGCTACGATTGCCAGTCGGTTCTTGAAGTCATACTTGCAATAATAGTTTTAGACTTATCCAAGTGGGAGACTATTGGATTGATGTCTAAGTCCATAACTATAATTGCTAAGACTTGACCCGACCCGACATGGTCCATTTGGGTTGCATGGTATCATGCATTTGGATAGACTATATTATAAGTTCTAATATATTAATAAGATTATTTAATTAGTACTGATCAAGAATTAATATAGGATTAATTAAGTGATCAAAAGAAGACTAATTAAATATATGGGCTGATTGTGTAAATCATCCATACTTGTATAGTGGGCTAATGCTTCATGGATTGTCAAGTTGGGCTAAAACCCATAAGATGCTCCATGGATGCTCCATGGTATATTTGAACCCATGGATCCAAGGAAATGGAAAGCCATGACAATTAGGGTTTACCCTAATTGTCACTTACTATATAAGCATCTTATTGTTGACAAAATCTGCCACTATGTGTGAGAATGAAGGGCTAGACGATTTCATGAAGTGTGGATTTCTCTCTAATCTATTCCAAGTGTATTTGGTGTTGTGTGAACCATTTGAGGTGTCACACTTGGGGCACTAGGCACTCAAGCTTCATGAAGACATTCTACATCAAAGAGGTATGTAATTTTAACTTGATATATTCATATGAATCAATGTTATTATGCTAGTTAGGATGAATACCTTGGAAAGTTCATATTTGATTGTATAATAGAGAAAACATAGATCCAAGGTATTTAGGGTTTCATGTACACTTAGGAGTGTTAGAATGCTCAAAACCCAACAGGACTGAGTCGGTGACGGAGATCACCAAGATGTTTATTGAAAGGGATCTGTTTTGTATGAGTTTATTGCTTCTGTGCAAGCTCAAATGACTCGGTACTTGAGCATGCTCAAGAAGAACATCCGTCAGTTTGTGTCTAATAAGTTTTATGGCACACTTGTGGAGCTACAGGAGGTCTCTAGGAGGTGGGAGATTAAGTTGGAGCTCCGGACGAGGGAGCGGAAGCAGGCTCCAGTGCAGTCGCAGCCTACGGCGAAGTGGTTCAAGGCCGCTGATGTGAGATCTGGGGGTCAGAGAGGCTATACTTGTGGAAAGTGCGTCAAGGTTCATGAGGGTCCTTGTCGATCTGCTTTTGGGTGCCATAAATGTGGCAAGGATGGACATTACGCCAAGGACTGTCGCCAACAAGTTCCCACACTGACCACTAGGATATGTTATCACTGTGAGCAAGTTGGCCATATTAAGGCCAACTGTCCTTTGCTCACTACAGGATCGGCACAGGCTCCAACGCCAGCTACTTTGAGGATCACCGATGGGCGCCAGGGTAGGGTAGAGCCCCCGAGGGCTCGAGTTCGCGCTTTGCGGCTCACAACAGAGGTGGTTAGGGCGGCACCATACGTCGTCACTGGTATGTTTCCATTTATCACTATATTAATTATTTTATGGTATACTTATGTTTATGTTTTTGATAGGTACATTCTTAGTGAACTCTTTTCCTGCTCTTGTGTTATTCGACTCGGGCACGATTCGGTCCTTTATATCTCAGTCTTTTAGTAGGGATTTTGATATGACCCTTGGTGAGCTGGATTGTCCGTTGTGGGTTTCTATCGCCAATGAACATGGGATTTCTGCATCCAGAGTGTATCATGGTTGTGTCTTGGAGATCTTCGGGGGTGCCTTAGCTAATGAATTTGATTCCTATCCCCATGGGGAATGTATGCGTGATAGTTGGGATGGATTGGATGAGCAGGTTTGGTGCTATGATAGACTGCAAGGGTCAGCGAGTGGTAGTTCGAACCCCAAGTGGGGGAGAACTGGTCATATATGGAGAGGATACCAGGATTGGGTCATGGTTTTTTTTTCAGCAGCGTAGGTGGCTTGATGTGGTCAAGGATTATGACTGCGAGATCCTTTACCATCCGGGTAAAGCAAACGTGGTTGCAGATGCTTTGAGTTGTAAGTCGACTAGATCTTCGGCTGGGGGTATGTATATGAGGATATCCATTGATTCTCCACTTTTAGATTTGATCAGAGGGGAACAGGCAGAAGGAGTCGAGAGGGGGAAATGGAAACAACAAAGGATCATGGGAGAGATCGACATATTTTTCACCGATAGTCGGGGATTGTTGACCCGGTGTGGTCGGTATGGGTTCTGGTGTCTGGCAGGGTCAGACAGACAGTTTTGGTGGAGGCACATAAGTCTCGCTTTTTTTCATACACCAGGAGCTTCCAAGATGTATTGGGATTTGAGACAAAGTTACTGGTGGTCGTGTATGAAGATGGAGATAGCTTGGTACGTTGAGAGGTGCTTGACTTGTCGAATGGTCAAGGTCGAGCACTAGAGGCCGCATGGCAAGCTGCAGCCTTTGGAAGTACCCATGTGGAAGTGGGAATATCATCATGGATTTTATCACCATGCTACCGAGGACTGCCAAGGGTTTTGATGCTATCTGGGTCATCGTGGATCGATTAACCAAGAGTGCCTACTTTTTGGCCATCCGGGAGAGCTCCTCGGCTGAGAAATTGGTCGATGTGTATGTTCGTGAGATTGTTTCTTTTCATAGGGTTCCAGTTTCCATTATATCATATCGAGATGTTCGGTGCACTTCACGATTTTGGCAGAAGTTCCACGAGGAACTGGGTACGAGGCTACATTTCAACACTATTTATCATCCGCAGACTGATGAATAGAGTGAGCGGACCATCCAGACACTTAAGGATATGTTGCGGGCTTGTGTCATAGATTTTGGTGGAATTTGGGATTCCTACCTACCTCTTGCGGAGTTTTCCTACAACAATAGTTATCACTCCAACATTTGTGCACCACCTTTCGAGCTTCTATATGATCGGATATGTCGTATCCCAGTTGGTTGGGGGAGGTCAGTTACAAAGTCATGGGAATGACTGAGGTAGTCCTCCAGACAACATAGCTCATCCAATAGATCAAACAGAGATTACAGACAGCTCAGATTCGGCAAAAGAGCTTTGTCGATCGGCGTCGATCAAAGTTGGAGTTTTAGGTCGGTGATATGGTACTACTGAAGGTATCACCCTGGAAGGGTGTAATATGCTTTAGGAAGAGGGGGAAATTGGGTCTCCGGTATATTTTACCATTCAGTGTGATCACCAGAGTAGGCACGGTGGCCTACCAGTTGGATTTACCGAGTGAGCTCAGTCAGATCCACATCACTTTCAATGTTTTGCAGTTGTGGAAGTGCGAGTTGGATGAAGAGTCTGTGGTCCCTTTGGATGATATTCAGGTCGATGAGCGTCTGAATTATATTGATAGGCCGGTAACGATGGTGGATAAAAAGATGAAGGTCTTACATAACAAGGAGAGACCTTTGGTAAAGGTTCAGTGGCAACATCGGAAAGGCTTCGAGTGGACCTGGAACCTAGAGGCGGAGATACGAGAACATTAACCTGAGTTATCTGCAACATAGGACTTCGAGGACGAAGACTAGTTTAAGTGGGGGAGAATTGTGACACCCCTTCCGAGAAGGTTTAATTCTAACCCTAAAGTGTTTTAATTCTTGCCATTTTGGTCCGTATACCATGCGTACTTGAGGTGTACGCATGACGCTTACGTTAAGCGTACTCAGTAGGTATGTTGCGCGTACACTGTTCATACCAAATCCCTAGTTTTGAGGGTTTGTACCCTATATAATTCCCTTTATGGCCCCAAGACCTTCACCCTCATTAGCCTACACCTAAAAATAGTCACTCTAGCTAACCCTAAGTGAAGAGTGTGCATTGAGCTCACATGTGCGTTTTGGTGGTGTTCTTGAAGAAGAAGAAGAAGAAGAAGAAGAAGGTGGTAGAAGGACATCGGAGCTTGAAAGAAGTTTGGATCTGGGATTCTCACATTGTTAGCAACCTTCAGGAGGTAAAAAGCTCCTAGCTTGATCATCTTTTCTTATAGGTCTAGATATGCCTTCATTTAGGGCATTTTTGGTCCTAAACTTTGTGATTCTTGATCATGGCATGCTCTTAACCAAATAAGTCGTCCTTTCAAACCCAATGAGGGGTCTTGAGTCACAAAAATGAGATCTTTATGCTTAGTTCTTCCCCATGCATGCTCTAGAAGGTCTTTAGGTGTTATGAAAGTTGAGATTGTTGGTATTAAACACTTAATGGGCATGCAAAGTCATAAAGTTGGAAAATTTATGACTCTCAGTGGTATTTTGGCCTTAGATCTATAATTGGAACGTAAGAGCTTAACGTATTAAGCTCTTAATATGGAATAAGGATGTCTGTGTGTACGTCGTGCATAATTTTGCATACGTCGTGCGTACGGGGTCAACCGCTCGATCCCGATCAAGGCCCGTGTACGCCAAACGTACAAGTTAAGTAGGCCCCACATATTAAGCAGAGTTGACTGAGTTGACTTGTTGGCCTTGACCTTTGACCAGAGTTTTGACCAACTTTGAACTAGGGGTATTTTGGGTATTTTGAGTTGTTAATTAAGATTAGGTCCTTGGTTTTGGTTAGGTGATTGTTGAGCCAGTTTTCGGAGCAAAGATTTATTCAGCTTGCATTCCGATTGAGAGGTGAGTTTTCCTCACTGTACATGTGGGTCGAAGGCACCAATGTTGGCCCACTAGATTATTAATCCTAGTTAGGATAATATTATGCTAGTTTGTAGTTGCTTAATGGATCCGCATGATTATCTGTATTTGCTGGCTCTATGTTTATGTTTATCTGTTGCATATGTTGACATATTGTGTTGGGTTGAGGCGGTCCTGCTTTGTGTTGTAGGCCAAGACACATGGGTACGACCGGATATGTTGTAGGCCCTGTGAGGCGGTCCAGTCAGACCGGCAGCTCGTAGAGCGGTCCTGATAGGTTGTAGGCCCTGCGAGGCGGCCCAATCAGGTTGTCTGCTCATATTTGTATGCTTGTTTTCTATGTGGTGTGTTGTTACTTTGGGGGAAGTCACTAAGCTTTGGCTTATAGTTTTTAGTTTATCGTTTCAGGTACTTCTGAGGATTGTGGGAAAGCAAAGGTGTGATCATGTACAACTTCCTATTTTAAGTCATTGGGTATTAGGAAAACTCTGATTTGAAATAATGCTTTTGAAACAATGACTCTTTTTGTAAACAATGTTGGCTAATAGTTGATTTTGAAAATTTTAAATTTCTTTGATATTTTGAGTGTTACACACGACGTGGCGCCGCTATATGCTTAAAAACCTATGTTCTATGCCTTGGTCCCTATATAAGTAATATGAGGGCTATGGTTTTGACAAGCCTCTACCTCCATCACCTACAAAAGATACTCTCTTCAACCATAGCCTGTTCTCTTGTCATTTGAGCTCCTTCCTTGTTGGTGTTTTTTCCATTTAAAGGTTGAAGGAAGGCCTTGTTGAGCAAAGGACCAACTAGCAAACTCATCTCCATCTCTTGGTGCATCTTCTAGACTTTTGTAAGTCCACAAGCTCTTACCTTTTTGATTCAATCTTTCTAGATCTAGGTTTTGAAGCATATTTATTCATGTTTGTGTTGGTTTGAATGGAAGGATCCAATAAAGTTGGCAACTTTATTAGTCCTTAAGGTCCCAATGAGGTCATATACTCTGTATTTGAAGTTATGGTTTCTTGCATGGGCTTTTGACCCCATTCTTCTCATTTTAACCTAACTTGAGTGCATGTCATGCATTGGACATGCATGTCCATAACGTAAGGCTTTTTTTAATGTTTATAAGGTTAAGTAAGCTTTCTATAATATATGGGTATGTGGCTTAATGGATTGATAGCTTAATCCATGAAGTTGTTCAGTGAGATCCCATGACGTGGTGGCGGGACTCAACGCGACTGTTTTGTCGTAGAATGGACACGATGTAGTGATCGTTGGCCATTGATTTTGACTGTTGACTTTTGACCAAGTTGACTTTTGGTCAATTTGTTAGTTTTAGATAATAAACAAAGGTTTGACCTTGAGTGTTTTATTAGGTGGCGCACTAGTCTTGTGACTGTCCAAGCATTGGTATATTCGACTCCGATTGCGAGGCGAGTCTTCACTATACTATGTAGGACACTAGGTGTCATTTGTGCTTGTTGTCTTTGTGTCTCTTGTTGTTATGTTTGTATGAAAGACCATGGGAGAGCACATGGCAAATGTAGAGGTGTTTTAAGACTATGGTTTGGCCCATAGCATTCACTTGGGATGAAATAGTCCCGTTGGTTGAAATAGGTAATTGCATGGGTGATTGTAAGACTATGATGTAGCCCATATCATATAACTTGGGATGAAATAGGCTTGTCGGCTGAAATATGTTGTATTGTTATGTATATGGTTATGTATAGTATGTGGTATTTTAGGGACCCCCCTAAGATTTGTGCTTGTTTAAGTTTTAAATGTTTCAGGTACTTCCAGTAGCAATGGAAAAGAGTCAATCTGATTGCGTCACATCCACTAATGATTTCCGCACTATGAGATTTTGGGATTACTCTGATATTTTATGAAAACAAAATTCTCCTGTTTTTTATTAGTTGACTTGTGAAGTTTATGCAATGATTTTATTTACTTTAAAAATTGAAAACAATTTCTTGGTATTTTTGGGATGTTTCATATGACTCACATAACATTAGGCATCTATAGTTCTTAGTTATCACAAATACTCAACTCATACGATATTAATAAATAACAATTCCTACATTATACTCGACTCTAAATATGCATAATAATTATCACATATCTAGATATCATTAATCTAGAGAAAGGCAAGGTTACTCACTCTATTACTTGTGTTGTGGTGAGTGTGCAACCATGCCATGGTGACCTAAGAGTTGACCGTTTAACTTTGACTTTCGTTAACTTTCTCGATATGGAAACGTACTTTTATCCCAACTTCAAACGGTCATAAATTCCTCATACGAACTCGGTTTTTAATGAACTTTATATCCACTTAATCTTCTTAGAGTGAAATATCACTTTTTTTTTCACTAAATCTTGCTTATTCTCACACACTGATACCTATTTGTAAAAATAGGTGTCACAATAAAAAAAATGAGTCGGTCGTAAATCATCTAGAACTTGATAGTGGCTTGGTCGGTATTCTTAACATGTTTAATGTGTCATACATATGAAAGAGCCTCGTTGATAAAGCTATGATGATCTCTTAGAAAGATATAGAAATAGATGATTGTTTGAGTGTATCAACTAAAGAATCCAATAAGACAGTCTATAAGAGAGTGATAAAACTATGGGACACTAGTTAAAGTACGACAGTGACATCTTTATGGAGAAAATCATATTTCAAAGTTAGAATGGGAGCTAAGACTTGTTACTCCCACCTCTTTATTTTAATGATGAAAAACATATAGAGATTTGAAGTAATATATCATTTAGAATTGGTTTGTGCTAAACATCCAAGTTAAAGCCTTATTATATGTTTGTATATAAGGAAATTTTATAAGTGACTAGTATATAGGGATCATTGGATAAATCATCCAAGTATAATATATAGAAAGTGTGTGCAGGTAGCATCACATTTTTGGAGAATCGATGAAATAGTTGGTGGGAATATAATTTGTCACGCTGCTTGGTACGACTCGAGCACTATGAACAAGGCCAACCCTAAGGGTGTGCAGGGTGTGCATCCGCACAGGGTCTCGGAAAAAATAGGGCCCAAATTTAACAAAATTATATAATTACAATGTGTGTGTGTGTATATATATATATATATATATTTGTTTCTTTAATAAAAAAACATAAATATTACTTCTCTTAGCCCGCAAAATCCCATTCTGATTCTTGTTTGATGTGGCTCGATCCCCACCTTATTCATCTTTTTAATTAAATCAATCTTCTAAAAATAAAAAAAATAGAAGTTACATATCAACCCTTCAAATTTAGTAGCTAATTCCATTTAATAAATCAATTTCCATAAGTTACAAGTTTGCTTCCTAACTTTTAGACAAAACTGCAAAATTGTTCCTTGTGGTATTCAAAAAACTTTGGATAGGGTCCAAAAAGTTTCCAACTTGAATGGATGGTCGAAAATCAAGGTTTTCCTTTGGTTTTGGTCCTTAAATTAAGAAACTTTTGTAGTTTTGGTCCATAGAACACTTGAATTGACTGTTTTGCCCTTTAAATTTCTTTTTTGTTTTTGTTTTTACATTTTCTATTTTGTAAATATTAAAAAAGGCCCACCCATAATTCCACCCCTCCCCCTCCCTCTCTCTCTCTCTCTCTTTCTCTCTTTCATCATCTTCTTCTTCCTCGCCCTCACACACACATACACACACACACACACACACACACACACACATATATATATATATATATATATATATATAGTATTGTATGTATCACAAGAACCCACCCTCCATTAAACCTAAATCCAAATAAATAGAGACAAACCCAAAGTTTATCATTTTGATTTTGAGAACATCGATTGTTTCCAAATAGTTTGAAAGTCCATTATTTCTAGTTCATTTTAGAAAATCGATAAATCGATCGGAAGCCATAACTAGTTTGACTGGATGAGAGACAAAGACGAGGGAGGTTGTCTCCGGTGGTAGATGAAGGTGGTTCACAGTGGACTTCTCGGACGACGCTGGTTATCTGGATGATGAAGAATTGATGTGTTCCATATTAATGGTACATAAAGATAAAGGGTTATAGATCTGCATACACCAAATAAGGGAGACATGGTCTTGATTGGGTTTGATTTCTCAGTTATTCCAAATCGAGAGGTACAACGACCGCCGACTACATGTCCTCCCTCATATTTCCTCCATATTCAGCATCGACCTGTATCCTCTTCCTCCTGTATTCATTAGAAAATCTCACCGGATACGAATACCCCCGCTCAACTCTCTATTTTGGGAAAAAGTAAGGAAAGTAAAGAAAAAAGATGCAGATGCAGTCGACTACCATCTTCAATTGCAATAACAGGGAAGGGGGAGAACTAATCTAGGGCTTGGGAGTAACACGTGAGAGAGAGAGAGAAAAAAAAAAGAGAGAGATTCAAAATGGGGTGTTTGTGTTTGATCATTGAAGAATAGGAGTTTGTTCTTGAAGGTTGGCAAAAGAAATTGAAGAAACATGTTTTTTAGGGGTCTCATTGCGCGTGTAATCTGTAGAAAAAAATCCAGTTTTCTTTTTTATTATTTTCCTTTGTGATTTGCAGGTGAAGAAGAAGAAGAAGTGTAATCTGTAGCAAAAAATCAGGTTTTTTTTTTCGTTTTCATTTGCAACAAAAGATGAAGAATATATATATATATATATATATATATATATATATATATATATATATATATAGAGAGAGAGAGAGAGAGAGAGAGAGAGAGAAAGGGGGTATTGTGGGTGGAGTCGTGGAGAGGAGTAGGGTGATATATTTTTTTATTTTTTATTTATAATTTTTTAAATACTAAACTAAATAAAAAATAGAAAAAAGAAATAAAAAAGTGTAAAATAGACATTTCAACACTTTTAGGACCAAAACCAAAGGAAAACCTTGATTTTGGACCATCCATGTAAGTTGGAAACTTTTTAGACCCTATCCAAATTTTTTTGAATATCACATGGACCAATTTAGCAGTTTTGTCTAACTTTTATAATTTTAGATTTTGAATAATTAAACAATTTTGTTTTTCGTTTTTAATGGTATAATTCTGATGGGTTTTGGACATAAGAACATCCTATGTGCTCATACAACCCCTAATGCTTGGATCTAGGTTTCTCTATTGTACATGCAAGTTATCCAAGACTATAAGCCCTAATTCTAGCATACAAGTAATCATATTAACATAAGAATGGGTTTAAGATATTACCTTGATTGTTATGTAGCAATAACAATCCCAAATCTCCTTGTATTGACTTTAGAAAGCTTAGAGTCACAATTGTCACTCCTCTAATGGTTCACAAACACCATAAGCAAGATGATGAAGAGGAGAGAGGATGGAGGCTTCCCAAAAACATCTACAAACCCTAGAGAAGTTTTAGCCACGTTTTTGGGTCATAAGGGTCACATATATAGGAGGCTATTAGGGTTATCTAACAAGGAAACCCTAATTTGGATGCTTAAGCCCTAAGCAACCCATGGACTCCTTTAATTAGGTCCTTGGACGATTTCCTTATGGGTTTCCCCATAGAATTCGTCCACTCCTTAATTTAAGACAATCCATAGCCCAAATTGCAATTATCCCATAATTACAATTCCAGTCCCTTAAGTTTAATTAAACTCTTTTAGTCACAAAACTAATTACCAATTAATTCTTGACTAGTATTAATTAAACATTATGATTTCTCCTTTAATATATTATTCTCATAATATATTAATAAACCATATTTAATCCTTTCTCTCCATAATTCATCCTATCAAGTTGCTTTGGTGAAGACAACCCAAAAGGACCATGCACCATCGGTCAAGTACATACCAAAACAGTTATGGACTTAGACACTAATCCAACAAATTCATCATGACCTTTATATATATATATATATATATATATATATATATATATATATATATTCCTATCTTTTGTTCCTATATATCATCCGACCCAATTAAATGTTGACATGTGTAACATTTAATATTCATTTAATTAAATTTAAAGATATTTTAGGATAATAATATGACACATGTCATTATTTAAATGTGTAAGAGTATTTGTAGGAATAAAATGTAAGAGAATATTTAATTTTTCATATATATATATATATATATATATATATATATATATATATATATATATATATATATATATATATATATAAGTTCATTTGAGACCATTCTAATTTTGTGAGACCGTGAGACCAAATCTAAAAATAATTTTAAAATGCAAAATAAATGAAAAAATCCAAAAATTCTTTTTTTAAATATTATTTTTGGAACTTGAATTAACTAAAAAAAATCTCGTTTTTTTTGAAAAATACGTGAAATATTCTAATAGAATATTACAATGTACATATTCTAAAAAATAATTTTAAAATGCAAAATAAATGGAAAAATCTAAAAATTCTCTTTTCTAAATATTATTTTCGGAATTTGAATTAACTAAAAAAAATTAAAAAAAAGTCCCGTTTTTTTTTTAAAATATGTGAAATATTCTAATAGAATATTACACTGTACATATTCTAAAAAATAATTTTAAAATGCAAAATAAATGGAAAAATCCAAAAATTCTTTTTTTAAATATTATTTTCAGAACTTGAATTAACTAAAAAAATAAAAAATAAATAAAAAAAAATAAAAAAATGTGTCTCACGGTCTCACAAAATTAGGCCGTCTCACATGAACCTAACCCTATATATATATATATATATATATATATATATATATATATATATATATATATATATATATATATATATATATATATATATAAACTTATTTTTAGGGGCGTTTTTTCGGTGTTATCTTTTAGATTTATTATAGACTTTTCCTATATATTTAGGGGTTTTTTTCGTGTTATATTAACTTATTGAAAAAATTGCAAAAATGGTCCCTGTGGTATGCAAAATTTTGGGGTTTTAGTCCAAACAGTGATTTTTTTGGTTTCGTAGTCCTTTTGGAGTGGTTTGTATGTGAAAATGGTCCCTCCGAAAATTGAAATGACTATAATACCCTTGGGGTATTTATTTTTCATTTTTTTAAATTTAATATTTATTTATTTATTTTAACAATTAAAAAAATAATAGAGGACCCACCTCTCTCTCTCTAACCTAACCCAACCCACACCACTTCATCTTCAAGATTTTATCCCCCAAATCCATCGTCGACATCCCCAGTCGATCTCACAAACACTGAAACACACCTTCGATGAAAGTATCTGATACAGCTGTATGCCTTGGCCCTTAAATTGATGTGCTATTCTTTATACATGGCTTGGGGTTTTCAAGTTACTTGGCTTGGGGTTTTCAAGATACCTTAAAATTCTCCATCGCTGCACTAATGGAGTTCAGATCAAGATTTAATGTGCAGCTGAAGCAAAGTCAAGTCCAAGCTAATCTTCAATGGCGATGTGATAAGAAAAGGGCTTCAATTAAATGACGTGTCCAGGCCCCAGATTGTGGATTCCACTCTAAAACCTGCAACTACTTCCAGTGAGTTTTTTGCTCCTTCTTTGAAATTTTTTTCTGTGGAGCAAAATTGAATCTCATGAACCCCCCCCCCTGAAGATTATTGCGATCGCTGCTGCTTTTCCCCCTTTCATCCTCCATTTCTTCTTCGTTCCTTGGCCTGAACCCACCACCGAAGTGGGTGTTTCCCCGGAGCAAACATCGAAGGCGGCAACCTCTTCTTTGAGGACTTTAGTCAAACACTTGGTCTGTCACAATGAAAACTCCACCTCTATACAGAAGCAATTCGTAGAGGGATTCCACGCACCCAAACAACTATAAAACATAGGCAATTTAAAGGAGAAAAAACAAAATTGGACTTGTCTTTAATCGCCCAATTGAATTTCGAAGAAGCCATAGAAATCGCACACTGTACTTGAGTTTCTACAGTCTTCTTAATCGATAATCACTTGTGAAATAGAAATCGAATCTGTCACCCGACTGTTTCCTTCACCCACTTTAGAAGCCCAGCCAAGAACCTCACCGTTGAATCATTGTTTGATTGAAATCCCCTCTCAAATGGCTCTATACCATGTTGTTGGACTTGGGGAAACGACTGTAGAAGAATTAACATCAGAGAGAGAGAGAGAGAGAGAGAGAGAGAGAGAGAGAGGTGGGTTCTTTATTATTTTTTTTAATTGTTAAAATAAATAAATAAATATTAAAATTTAAGAATAGTGAAAGAAAAATGAAAAATAAATACCCCAAGGGTATTAGAGTCATTTCAATTTTCGGAGGGACCATTTTCACATATAAACCACTCTAAAAGGACTACGAAACCAAAAAAGTCACTGTTTGGACTAAAACCCCAAAATTTTACATACCACAGGGACCATTTTTGCAATTTTGTCTAACTTATTTTTAGGGGGGCCTTTCTTTAAATGAGACCGATTAATAGACTTTTTCTATATATTTAGATATAATGGATGGGGAGAAAATATTCGGTTTTTTTCTAATATATATATATATATATATATATATATATATATATATATATATATATATATATATATATATATATATATATATATATATGCGTAATAAGTTCATGACTTTATGCTGTGCTACTGCTTAGTATACTTTGCCCTTTCCATAAATAAATAAAGAGGAGGTGAAGTATAAGTTACTCTACAACAACATGACCGAAGAATGTACATTGAAAGCAAAGAAAATGAAATGAAACAGAAAGCATTCCACACTACCAACCAAACTTTATTTGTTGTCAATGTATGTAGGGAAAAGTAAAAGCTTTTAGGTAGGTTTTTTAAATGCTAAACACTCTAATCCAGAGTAGCTCAATAATAGATATTAATCATATCATGCCACTAACTTATATTAAGACAATTATTGCACTTATAAAAGTTTCAAAAAATAGTATGAATAGAAAAAAAAAACATATTATGAAATATTTTGTTGAAGTATACTCAATATGATAAGACTATTCTTTTTCTAAATGGATTATGTATTAAAAAGAATAGACTGTATTTTATTATTGATCAAATGCTTATTCATTTCCTAATTCCTAATAATAATAATATAAAGAAATTTTATAAAAGCCTTTACGATTAATTGATTCAATTAATGAATACTAGTTGACAAAATAAATTATGATTGAAAACTTGCAAAAAGAGGAAACATTATATGTTTTAGGGCAACAAAATATATTATATTATTAGATAGAAGGGACATGTGTGAAAGAGACCTAAAAAAAGGAAAAGAGAGATCACATATGCAACCTTTTGTTACGTGTCTTTTTGGCTTAACGTAAAACTAGGGCAAATAAAGTTGGGCTATATCTAGTCCATTATATACCCGTCAACAAATAAAATGACTTTTTTGTTATGTTAAGGAATAGGGTTGATGTTGTTTTCTCTAAATTGTCTATATTTCCTTTTTCATAGATCTTATTTATTATTAAAAATCTCCTAACAACCATTTTAGTGTTCTAGTCATATGGCAAACATAAAGTAGGTATATATTGCAACCAAAACATAAACCAAAAAAGAGTTAACTTGAACTATTCCATTATCCTAATCGTAAACATTGAAAAGTCTCAACTCATGAGATCTTCTGATTTCGGACGCCCTCTCCTCCTCAAAACATCAACTTTGATTGTCTCCACACTTTTAAGCTTAGCAGATAATTGTCTCCTTTGGACATATCCAAAACACAACAATCTCCAATTCTCCATTCCCTCATTCTATCAGTGATCGATGCTACTCCTAATGTGTTTCAGATTGCCACATTCTAAATATTGTCCAATAATATTCTATCATATGTCAATCAAAACATAATTTTCCTGCAACTTCCATCTCCCTATCATACTCTTTAATCACCTAACATTTTTATCCATATATAGTAGCAAAGGCCTAATTGACATATTATAAGATCTTCCCACAAGTTTCAACAAGACCTTTTTGTGGTATAAATTTTTGTGGCGACCATTTAATTTAACCAACCAACCTTTATACAATGTCTAATGCCTTCCTCAAGATCCATGTCCTAAAGAATCTTAGACCACAAGTATTTGAAACTTTCATTTGTATGAAGTACTTACATATTTCTACTCCTCCATCATTACACATTCTATTGAAATTGAACTAATTTACAATGCATTGATTGTGTTAATCCCTAACCTCTTATCTACCATTGTCTTGTCATCCTCCAAATATCCAACCTAACATTCAGTTCGTAGTCATGGCTCTACCATTAGCACAATGTCGTCGGTGAAAAACATTTAGCATAACACCAATGACACCACTTCCTAAATATCTAAAGATCAATTTGGTGTTTAGTTTGGAAATAATCCTTCCTCTAACTTAGATGATTCACTTGGTCGAGGATACTTGTGTTACATTCTTAACTTAAGTGAGTCCTATAAAAATTTTGTTGATGACTTTGTTAAAAGCTTTTAATGAATGCCAAAAGCACCTCCCACCATGTGCATTTACAATAACGTATAATAGATGTATATACCAAAATTCATTGATAAAAAATGAACCAAACAATATGATGTTACAAGTTTAAACCAACATTGAACCCAAACAAACCATTCTAACACCATCCACTCTTTTGGTTCTTTTATATAAATCAAAACATCCGTTTGGTTTTCAATCATTTATGTTCAACCAAATGTTTGTGTTTCTCTTCCTTACATGAAAAAATATCGATCGGGGCACTTGTGGACCCCAACTTTGTGCCATTATCGGGTTCCGTTTGTTGATCAAGAAAGATTACTATGACGGTGATGTCATCATGGAATCGACGTCTAATACCCTTTTGGAGTTTCTTGATGTCATTGTATCTAAGATCCCTTTTCCTTGTAGCCTTATCAATGGCTATTCCCACTAATCTTTTCGTTATTCCCTATATCAAAATCAAACATTTCAAAAAAAAAAAAAAACATAAACATGTGTTCCTTGAATCAATCCAAGTGCATTTGATGCCACAACTTTTAGAGTAAATTACATCTTCTTTTTCCAATGGTATGCCAAAAGTTATGGTTTTTCCATAGATGTTTCATTTGTTGCACATGTGGGCACCAAAAAATGCCCGTTAAAGCTAACATGAATAGGATAAAGGAGATGAAGGTAGGGGCAAAATAGTCATTTTGGTTAGACTTAATGGAGAATGTGAAACACCTTCTATAGCCGAACCTTGCAACCATAGTGAACAAATGTGCAACGAATGAAACAAAAGTAAAATCTTTGATAATGAGCAAATGCAACTTTAGGGTTTATGAGATCAATGGATTGAAGAATGAAACGGGTTTAATTAGTATAAGAGAGACAAGGTGTAAAAGACCAAAGTGCCCTCATGTGGGTAATGAACTATTAGTTTTTTACAAAACACCATTTCTTTAAAATTCCATTAGAAGGTAAGAAACTATAACATTTTGTTCACAAAATACCATTAAAACCCATGAAAATAATGGTACTTTGTGAACAAAAAGTTTCAAGTACTTTTTTTAAAACAATATTGTTTTGTGGTAAAATAAACTAACCATTCTTGGGTATTTCTGTACAATGTCTACTACTTCTTGATCACTCAAGTTCTCCCAAAGCCCATCAGAAGCAAATATCAGAAACAAATCTTGAGGCCTAAGCTTTCTTGATATGATAGAAGGTTCAGCTGTCAAAACTGGTCTATTTAGAGTAATCGGGTTTCCATGTTGCATAAAATATGGATCCCTGTTGAATTCGGGTTTCTTCAAATAGAAATCACCTATTGATCTTGAAACCTGAAAACAAAAAGGTCTGAAATTGATCGAAAAAGAGGCAAGAAAAACATCTAATTGGCATATACGAAATTCATTATACCTGAATTCAATTTACCTTGAATTCATTGTACCTGAATAATGCCCTTGATTCTCCAAACTCCATGACAATAAACCACAATATGTGAATCATTAGGATGTTGTGCTTGAACCTCCTTCCTCACTTCTACAATGGAGACATTGTGATCTTTGGATAAACGCTCTGCGACAAGTTTTGGCTTTCTGTTGACTAGAACTTTGTGGCCGAGAACCACCCTTGAATCTCCCAAGTTCGCGATGTGTAATTCATTGTTTGAAATGATTCCAAGAAGACAACATGATCCAGCTGAAGCAATTTGGGGTCTAATCGGCATTGATAACTTCACTAATTGAAAGAATCCATCTTCTGTTGTTTGGAATGCCTTCTTTATAACATCTGCAGATATACCTCCTTCCTCTGTTGCGTATTCTACAAAAAAAAGATGAATGCACAATCATCTGCATTAGCTTCAGCAGATTCGGTAATCAATTTGATTAACAATTTGTGAAATCCCTAGAGCTAGAAGTTGAAGGAGACATGAACATGGAATCATCTGGCTTGATCATCATGAAATTGCTCCATTTGATTAACAATTTGTGAATCGCACAACGTGAATTGAAGTAAAATAGAAGAATTTGAGTAAATGAAGGAGATTGTTTCGAACTTACTGTCGATCAAAGGGAAAAGGTTGCGATTAACAAAACGAGAAGCTTCAGGTCCACCATGGCCGTCGTAGATGCCGATATAGGTGGCAGACGGTGATGTTAATACCTGGCTTTGATCTTCGAGGATAGAGTTAGCTTGCACGACGGCGATTGAGAACTCACCGGAGACGTGAGGCTTCAAATCCGTGTGCCATAACAGTTCATCGCCATTCGGGTGCCCTAAACATTTGTTAAAAGGCTTCACAAACTTCCGAAACATCTTTTAGCGATTGTATCATAAATTAAAGGGAATTATGGAGTGTGATTTGTGACAATCAATGTAGAATGCTGGTTATGGAGGAAAGATTCTGAAGAATGAATTGGGGGAGAGAAGGTGTTGTTGTAGAAATAAAGGGACCGGATAAAAAGTCGGAGGAACACCGCGTTAGAGCAATACGACGACGACGGCGGCGGAGGATCATGTTATACGGGACCATAATTATATTCCTCGTAACCGTCTAACAGAAAGCTACCGATCTATTATGCGTGATCTTTTTAATATTCCACCTATAAAACATTAATAGATGATATCAAATATTAATAAAGACTAAATTAAAGGTTCATTACATTGAATTCGCATTTTAAGTTCAACATTTAAAATAGTAGGTATCGGTAGTTTTCATGGTTTAATTTTCGTGTATGATTGGTATTTTTTTTACATGTAAAGAAGACAAGTTTTTCAATAAGTCGATAAATGTTATAGATCTTTGAATACTATGATTAAATATGATTATATTTATGTTTCATCGTAAAACGAATGAGAAGACAAACAAACAACAAGTTACGTTGTTAAACATTTTGGTATGGTAAAGCCAATTCTTTTAAAGACTACATACATAAATCTAAGGGATATAACATTGTTATATATGATCCGTTGTATTCTATTAAGAAGTTTCACCACATCCGACGCAAAAAAACCAAATGTATCAAATGCAAATGGTATAAACACGTGTTGATTTTTCATGCACGATTTCTTATGTTTGGTGACATTGCATGTAGCAGCTTTTAATACAGTTTATCCCGCCGTGACGCCCCCGTTCCTTAAACCTACGAGAGGGGATACTAGACCTGACAAAACATGACACGACACGAAAACCCGACACGAAATTAGCGGGTTAGGGTCAAAGATTTCGACACGTTTATGTAAACGGGTTGACACGACACGACACAATAATTAAATGGGTAGGGTTAGGGTCAAAACTTTCAACTCAAAGATGACTCGAATATGACCATTTTAATTATATATTATTTATTATAAATTTCATATTTTCATAAATATATTATATGTTATAGACTTGTAGTGGCCAAACTCAAGAGCTATAAATAATATTCATATTTTCAGAGTTAGTTAGTTTTACTCTTCCTCACCATATATCCTTTTGCTCCCTAACTTTAACTCTTTTCATTTTACCTTCTAAACTTACTAAAAAATTTGTCATTCCATCTCCTAACTCCAGTATTTCCCTTTTTCATTTTTGTATCGATAACTCCTACTTTACAGCCATTAAAATGTTTCAAGCGACATGACACAATATATTTACAAGTTCTAAACCTTAACCCGAAACCCGACACAAAAATAAATGGGTTGACACGACACGACACGACACAAATTAAACGGGTCAGGTTAGGGTCAAGCCCTTTTAACCCGTTTAATGTCTTGACACGACACGAACCCGACACGATACGATACGTTTTCCAGGTCTAGGAGATACCCCTGTAAGGTCCACACATGCGGGTTTCCCTCCAACTCATCCAAAAATCAAAACGTCAGTCGGTCTAAGGGTTGACCTTCCTTCTGTCGAGTCAGTCAAGAAATTCATAGGAGCCTCTTTCTTGGTAGAAACCCTGACACGCTTAAATGTGACCAAAACATCTCTAACGATATCGAGCTTGTATTTGAACCCCAGAAGTTCTTTGCAATGAACTGCATGCTCTTCAAAAGAGTCCAAACATACATTACGGCACACCGGACATATCTCGTTACCTGGGAATTTTGGAATCATGAGTCAATATTCGAGGATGGTACGATACTCCACATGATACATATGATGGCTAAGCCTATTTATATGGATAGCTAGATGAAAATCTTGAGGATGTGGTACACGTAAACATTGGAAAACTGTTTTTTGTTGAGCCATCATGTTAAAATGCACTTCCATATATTGGAAAATTTTTCTAAAAAGAGCACTCGCCAGTGTATTATGGGATTTTTTTTTGGGGGGGGGGGGGGCGATGTACTTAGTAATAAAACTGTTAAGGTCAATGTCTGGAAGTTTGTTACGAAGAGAGGCTAAGGCACAAACATAATCAGAATTCATACCATTTATGCCACTATACCGTAAGATATGATCTTTAAATACCCAAGATTGGGCCCTTGAGTGTCACACCCCCAAACCAGGATGGAGGAAACATCCGGTGGTGGATGACTTTCATGTATTGTATCTTAACATAAATAATAGTAGTGATCAAAGTAGCACAACCATCATAATTATAATTGGGAAAATTACATTGTATTCGAATGTTGTTTGTTTAAATTCCGATTACATTACGACAAAAATGAATAGTGTAACGCTGTAACGTCCATCCTCACAACTTGGTAATTACCTTGCTTAGATTTCCTAGAGAATACAAGTAGTTTGAAAAACTGTCAACAATTAAGTTGGTGAGTTCATAAGAATTTGTAAGCCTTTCCTTGTAAAACGATAGTGTTGTTTTCGGAAAATCCAATATTTTCTTTAAAAATGGGTTGTCCTCTTAGAATCCTTAAGACCGAAAAGTGTAAGTATTTCTATACTTATAATAGTATTATGTAGTTTTAATCTATATAAAATCGTTCAAATGTTTGTTTCCCCGTGCTAAATGTATTGTTGATCTTGAAAATGAGTTGTAATCTTAGAAACCCTAAGACCGAAATGTATAAGTATTTCTATACTTAAAATAGTAATATGTAGTTTTAATCTATATAAAACCATTTGAATGTTTGTTCCTCTATAAATCAAATGTATTGTTGATCTTGAAAATGAGTTGTAGTCTTAGAAACCCTAAAACCGAAATGTATAAGTATTTTTATACTTAAAATAGTAATATGTAGTTTTAATTTATATAAAACCATTTGAATGTTTGTTTCCCCGTGCAAAATGTATCGTTGATCTTGAAATGTATAAGTATTTATGTACTTGGGTTTTCTTTCTATTTTTTTTTTGCGTTTTAATAGATAAAATGTTTGTAGATATTTCCAAAGAATGTTTGAATAAAATATTTACTATTAAATAAAATTATATTTAAATAAACTAGTTTTCTTAACTTAAAATAGTTTTTTTCTTAATTATTTTTTCTCAATAGTTATCTGTAATTAATATAAAAAACTAAATTGCAAACTCAAAAGAATTTTCATATATAAATAGATTCAATTAATTGATTTAAATTGTTTTCAGAAAAATTGCCACAATGTTATGTATGAGAAAATTCATGAAACCATCTACACGACAAATAAATACCGAATTTTATATATAGGTATTTCGTATACAAAAAAAAACAAAAAAAAAGGTTTTATATAGAAAATATAAGATTTTTTATGAGAAAATATGTTTTTTTTTTGTATAAATATGATATTATAAAGAAAAAACATATTCAATTTTTTTTTTTGAGAAAAAAGTTGTAAAAAAACTGAAGTTATGATGAATTTATAACATAATTCTAAAACTCGGACCAAAAGGGTAAATTTTGGAACAAATTTGTAATAAAATTTAAAATCTAGGCAAAAAGTGTAAATTTTGGACCAAATTTGTAATAAATTTTAAAATGTGGGCCTAAAATGTAATTTTTAAAAGTTGGATGACCTGTTGACCGGATCAAATGACTAAATTGAATATAATTATCGGTTTTTAGAACTTAATTGAATAAAAAAATATAGAAACCAAATTAATTATGAGTACAATACGTAAGAGTTTTATTTCAAATTTATATATATATATATATATATATATATATATATATATATATATATATATATATATATATATATATATACTTCGAAGTATCAATGTACAACTACTTACACATCTACTAATTCCCAGTGATTTTCTCTTGCAAAAGATGGGAAGAAGTTTTTTATGCAATCAGCAAAAGGGGCTTTGAATGAAAAAGATTGGAGCTAGACGTCTTCACTAGAGATGAACACGAAAACCGGTTTGGCCCATAGGATCCGATCCGATCCGAAAATCGGATTTGGTCAAAACCGGTTTTGACCGAACCGGTTCGGATTAAACCGGTGACCGGATTCAAATCGGATCTTCATTTCGGATGAGAAATCGGATTGGACCCCGGATCGTGAACCGGATTTGATGGAAACTGGATCCAAAACCGGTTTGAAACCGGAATTTTTTTGTTACCATTAAAAAACGGGAAAAATCGATTTTTTTTTCTAGCCGTTAGAACCCATAAAAAACGGCTACTTTGACTTTTTTTGACTTTTTGGCCCTTCTAAACACCTATATATACCTTTCATTTGCTACATTTCAATTTTACACAAAAAATCTACTACTTATTTTCATAATACTCCAAAAAATGAGCTCGAGAAATTCAACCGCGGGTCAAGATTCGGATGCAACGGTGGTTAAAATCATACCAACCACTCGGAGTAAAGAAGTGTGGGAACATTACGATTTGTGTTTGTTGTTGAACGGGAAGGAAAAAGCAAGATGCAAGAAGTGCGGAATGTTTTTGGGAAAATATGCCAATAGCACGTTGAGGAGTCATACAACAAAAACTTGTCCGGTTGTAAAAGGTCAAAGCGATCCAAATCAACCAAATATTACTCCCGACGGGTTGATCTTTATTTACAACAATGATGACCTTCGTGAAAGATTTTGCAAGTTCGTGATTCAAGAGGGCTTTCCTTTCAACCACTTCGACAACCCACGATTAACAAGGATTTTGTGGGAAAAAATGCAACCACAATACCGGCAAGTAAGTTGCACTTCTCTTAGACGTGATGCTTTAAAGTATTGGGATATAGCCAAAAAAGATATGCAATTGAGATTTTTAAATATAAAAACCGGTGTTTCTTTAACATGTGATGTTTGGTCCTCCACCGGTAGTTGTTCCAAAAGCTATCTTTGTGTCACGGCACATTAGATAGATGCCTCTACTTGGGTAATGAACAAATGAGTTATTGCTTTTGAACTTTTTGCGCATCCTCACACGGGGGCACGATTATTTGCAATTTTAGTAAGCGTTATAGAGACTTATAATTTACGCGACAAAATCTTCTCTATTTCGTTTGACAATGCAAGTAACAATACCGCCGCGGGAAAAAGATTAATTGCAAAATATAAACATATTTTGGATGGCTCGTTTTTTCATACTAGATGTGTTTGTCACATTATTAATCTTGCGGTACAAGATGGTTTCAAAATGATAGATTCGACGATTGAAAAATTCAAAACTGTGTTAACTAGAGTTTTTGGAAAAAATAAAGCTACAATGGAAAAATATCGAAAGTTTGCCATTTCCATTAACGTAACTCCATATAGTCCTCATTGGGATTGTGACATTAGATGAAGTTCAACATGCATGATGTTTGAAAGTTTCACACGTCAAAGAATCGCTTTGCAATTATTTTACGACACAATTTCAAAAGGAAAAAACCCGGTTTCGGATTATGATTGGGATTTGATGGAAGAGTTTGTGGAAATGTTAAAAGTTTTTAAACAATCAACCATTTTTTTATCGGACGTGTATTACCCTACAAGTCCGTTGTTACTAAATGAATTATGGTTGATGTCCGCACAATTGGAACGTTTTGAACAAAAAAGTGAAATATTTGTTTTGGTTACGAGACCAATGAGACAAAAACTAGTCAAATATTTCAAAGAAATACCACAACTTTTTACTTGCGCAGCGACATTAAACCCATGTATCAATGTTACGGTGTAGAGACTTTGATTACCAAAATTTCTATGTCTATAAATTTGCACAAAGACAACTCAAACTACATCCGTAACCAAATAAACACTTTTAATGATACTTTTACTAATTTGTTTGACATTTATGCTACAAAATATGGCAATATGTCAAACACTTTTGCAAGTGTAACCGACTCTACTAGCGGTGCATCGGGTAGTGGTGGGGGTCGAACGGATTTTCATATCGATCTCTATAACTACCTTTTGGAGGAGCAAAACAAAAGAGCACGCACATTAACGCCTAGTAGTGAACTTGGAATTTATATGGGTTCAAACTTTTTAAAATTCATGAGTGCACCATGATATGTGCATAATTAGTTCATATTAAGTATACATTTTTATTTATTTATTAGCTAAATTATTGCATTTTATGGATAAAAGGTACTTAAAAGTGTTTGAATTATGTTTTCAGTCCAAAAATGAAGCTCGGAAGCGAAAGGAAGCGGGAGAAACAGTTAGAAGTTCGAGAATGGAACAAAGAAGAAAAACATTGAAAAAAGCACTTACTCGGCGAGTCCGATCGAAGAATCGAGAAGATAAAGACTCAGGATCCCAGAGAGTTATCACAATACGGGGAATGTGAGATGGACTCGACGAGTCGCCACCTGACTCGACGAGTCGATTCATATATATAAAGATAACTCCACAGAACGATATGGAGGAATTCTGGGACGATTCAGAAGAGTTTTGCTGCGATTAAGAAGTCAGAAAAACCCTAGAAGACGAAGTCATAAGCTAGAATTCAATCCCGAAGGAGAATTGAGGCAAATTTCATCATTCCACTTAATCTTTTGTTTTGTCATTATGGTTAAACAATTAGACTCTGTTTGTTTGTTGTTATTTACTTCAATTATGAGCTAAAACCTTTAGACTTCTGTTTGGGGATACAAAATTGATAATATGGTTTGATTGTTGGTAGGATTAATTCTAAGTTGGTGAATTTTGTTATTTTAGCTTGCTAAAGAACCTTGTGTGTGAATAATAATCAATTTTATGTTAATAGGAAGATAATTGATTAGCATGAACATCTATTGATTATTAACCTCATATGTTATGTGATCACTATGCCATATGTCTAGGATTAATGAACATGAAACTAGAATTAATAAGAAAATTGAGTAAATTCATGTGCAAGCTTGTGAGATGACCATCAAACAAGAAGTTAATTAAAAGATTAAATTAGTTAACTATTGTAAGTCTAAAATAATCCGAATAATTAATCTAGTAAATCTAATTAAATTAGACAACTGGCCACTATTTAAGTTAGTTTATTTGCTAAGGATTAGTGTAGTGAATGCGAATCTAATCACTTGAATCGGTAACCAATAAAAGAATTAATCCATTGCACCATTACCTTGAAATCAACCATAAGATCAATTGAGTTGAACTAAACAGAAGTTCCTTCCCAATTATTGAATCTAGTTAATTCTTTGTTTTCTTGTTTTTAAATTAGTAATAGTTAGCAAGTTTCTAGTCTTGTAAAACTAGAGAAAACCCCTACTTATTAATTAATTTAGATAAAATTAGTTTTTAGTTTTAATTTGACGTTCCCTGTGTTCGATACCCTACTTACTCAACTATATCACAATTGATAGGTTCACTGCCTTTTGTGTGTTATTTGATAATTAAAAGTAGGTTTAAAACTAGTTGAGTTCACACACATCACACCATAATTTAAAATTTTGGATCTTTTGGCTTGGTGGAGAGAAAATGAAGCACAATTTCCTATTCTCTCCGTCATGGACCGTGATTTACTAACCGTCCAAGCTTCCACGGTAGCTTCAGAATCCGCTTTTTCTTTTAGTGGTAGAGTTTTATCAAAGTTGAGGACGAATCTTACCCCGGTTGCGGTAGATGTTTGCATTTGCTTGAAGGATTACTTGGATTCTGTGGAACGTATACAACACTTAACATCACTAGAAGGCCCACTAGCACAAAATGTTGAACCGTAGATCATGGATGAAGAATATGTACAAGGCTTATCAACACCTCCGAAAGACGAAGACGATGACGATGAAGTCGAAGACGAAGACGGAGATGAAGAATATGGTATTGATGAGACTCCTAGTTATTTGCGTGGCGGTTGAAGAATAATTATATGAAGGTGACACGAAGTGGCAGACCACAAAAGCTATTTCCATTTGGCTAAATGTTATAACGTCACTTTATTATTATTATTATTATTATTATTATTATTATTAGTTAACTAGTTTAAAAACTCTTTCTAATTTAACGTTTGATGTATGTTTTAACTATTTTAATGAACAATGTTGCATTTTGTGTTATATATGAGGTCCAAAAAATGTTTATTTAAAAAAAAAAAAAAAAAAAGGCAAAATCGGATCGGGTCCGGATCGGATTAAACCGAATCAGATGCGGGGCTCGGAAATCCGGTTTGAAACCGGTTCGGATTAAGGGTGAAATCGGATTCGGCGTGACATCATCAAACCGGATCGGGTCGGGGCTTTGTGCATCTCTAGTCTTCACCCCAATCAAGGTTCAAAATCATTTTGCACCCAAAGATTGTTGTACTATTTCTATTAAACACAATATATACGTTTTTAAAATTTTTTGTAGTGATTTATATGAAATAAGATTACGTTCTTCTTCTGTGGTTGTGTATGAAGCATATCAGCTGTTTGTTATATCTCCTCATGTTACTTTAGTTTTTGTTTTGGAATATGGATAACATGCATGCCAATTGTTTGTTATTTTTCCTCATATTGTTAAGCGGCCGGTTTAAAGAAAACCAATTGCGTAGATCATACAACATCCTTCCTAGCGTGCTACTTCATACCTCATTCTCATCAATGGGTTGCTCTAATCAATTTACCCTTTAAAGAACAAAGACAGAAATTTTGAAAGTTATTAAGGTCATAACATAATTTTTTGATGTTTAACACTTGATAGAAAATAGGAACGGTGAATGGCTCATTCGATTTCGAATCCATCTTATGAAAAACTACCTAAAGAAAAAAATTAATTGTAGGTACCTCACGAATTGAAAACATGATCAGCCTTTCTTGTGGTTTTTTGTTTGGTATAATAGCCAGCATGCTTCCGTTGAATTCATTGGGTCTACTTTTTGCCTTTTGGTTTTCAAGCATCAGTTTTTTTTTTATTTTTTGTCCTTATGATCATTGGATATTATCTATTTCCTTATCTCTAATTTAAAAAAGAAAACAGTACTATACGTACCTATATCCATAAAGATATTGAACACATCTATGTAATCAAGTAATCAACACAGATACTAAATAAAATGCTCTCTTTTGTAAATCCACAGCTTAAGAAAGCTTCCCTACAACAATTATAAGGGCAATTAGAGGTGCACGTAATAGATTATTTGTGTGAGAAACTGAGTTATGTTGTTCTATCTGTCGTTTATTTGCTTTTCGTGTCTTATTCCTTTATTGGCATCATTTATTTCAAGTTGCTCTAATTTTTTCTTATGTTTTTGTTGTTGTATGGTTTGTTTTTACTGTTCGAACAGTTTTTGGAGCCTTCTAAATGGCTTCAATATCTTCAGGTGAGTCCTTTTATCATACTTGTAAACGTTGTAGTCATTTCTTTCCCATCAAATCTGTAACTCTCTTCTTGATTATGTTTGGATATGTTAAAATTAGTTAACCGTTCTTTCTTTTATGTGCAGTTTTTGGTGATTTCTGTTATGGAGATTTAAGGAGACCCATCTTATGCATCCTCAGGTTGAAAGCTATTGGAAAAATGTTAACCCGTTTCATCCACTAAAAAAGTTAGAAGAATGAAAACCAAGGTCAGGATCACCACTACAATATTTCAGATGTTAATGGATCTTCCTCCAAAAAAAAATGGAGATTTCAAAAGCCCAAAATGGATATTTGAGCCCATTAAGATGCAAGCTCCGAAACAATATCATATAGCTTTTTGGATATAGATCTAGATATCCAAGATATTGTTTTTGTTTTCGATTTCATAGTTTTTATTTTCAAATTTTGGAACTGTTCCCGAGCCATGGTACTAAATTTTTTATTTAAAGGTGAAACTAATGAAAGACCCACGAAAACAACACCATCCACCCCTTGCCCCCTTGCAACGGCGAAAAAAACTTCTAGTTGATCAATATTTTATAATCGATAAATAGATAACCTAGAATTGGAAATTGTATAAAAGACAAATAGAATTGGAAATGTACACAAAACGTTATTTCGGTGAAGTCAATGGAAGACCGAAGACCTAATTAGAATCACAAATTTTAAAAATATACAAGATCAACTTACCCCACACGTCAAGAATTTTCATGGCTCTAAAGAGTAAATTACACGAATTGTCCCTATCGTTTAGAGTAATTTGTGTGTTTGATCTCTAACTTATTTTTTAACTCGGAATGTCCCTATTGTTTGTTTGTGTTACGTGTTTGGTCATTTGTCTCACCAAAAAAGACTATTTTGTCATTAATTTTTTAATTTATTTAAATTCATCCCCTCACATTATCTTACCTACCTCACCATTTTATCTATTTAAATAATAGTTTTTTTAGGTAAGACAAAGACTAAGTGTGTAACAAAAATAAAAAGTAGGGACTAAACGTGTAACAAAAATAAACAATAGAGACCTTCCAAGTTAAAAAGATAAATTAGGGACCAAATATGCAAATTACCCCAAACCATAGGGACCATTTATGTAATTTACTCGGCTCTAAAAATGAATAATAAATAACTAAATAATAACACATGAGAAAATCACTATAAATATTAAGTAGAGACGACGACTATGAACCTTATTTGAATGACGTCTAATTTCTTTCTTCCCTTTTCATGTATCCTCTTTCTTGCTTCCATTATACTAGCTGTTCATTGGCATCTTCAGGAGCCTCATTTACGACCAAACGAGTTATCGGGTAAGGGCGACACAGTGAAGAGCATTCGTGACGTCAAACTCTATCTTGCTCATTTCGGATACCTAAACTACCAAAAGAACCTTAATCTCACAGATATTGAAGATGATGATCTGGATGAGGAGCTTGAGGTAGCCATCAAGTCGTACCAGGTCAATTACCATCTGAATGCCACAGGGACGCTTGATGAGCCAACGGTGTCCCAGATGATGATGCCTCGATGTGGGTGCCCTGATAAAGTAATTCACAAGAACACCGGTAACTCTTTACACACAGTCTCCCGTTACCGATTCGTTCCCGGAACACCAAAATGGCCCCGTGGTCAGCTAACTTATGGTTTTGGACCAAGTTTCCCAACCCAATTCATGCCCGCTGTTGATCGAGCTTTTGGAAAATGGGCTACTGCTTCTTCTGGATACTTCACGTTTTCAAGAGCAGGAAGTTATCAAGGTGCTGACCTAAAGATTAGTTTTGAACGTGGAGACCATGGTGATGGGTATCCGTTTAACGGATCTGGTGAAGTGTTGGCCCATGCATTTCCACCTCCGGATGGAAGACTCCATTTTGACGCGGATGAAAATTGGGTGATTGGAGCAGTAAAAGATGCTTTCGATTTGGAGACCATGGCTTTACATGAAATAGGGCACCTTCTAGGGCTTGGTCATAGCCAGTTTCAAACAACGATAATGTGGTCTAGTTTCAGCGCTGGGGTCACGAAAGGTTTGACCTCGGATGACATTCAAGGGCTCCGTGTTTTATATGGTGTGACCTCCGACGACATTCAAGGCCTCGGTGCTCAATATGGTCTTATTACTCGATATGGTCTTATTACAGAGTTCTCATGGGGAGACAATTAGTCGCTGTATTAAAACCTGGTATTTGGTTTTCTCATTGTAACGATCGGGTCATGGTTAATCGGTTCAACCACCGGCTCAATCCGATTTTCATAACTTTTGTTTAAATTGACGTCCACACATTTAAACATTATAAAAAAAACCATAACTACAAGTTTTAGATTAATTCAATACATCAAAAAAGAAATATATAAACTACAATACCAAAACAAAATATGAACACCAAAACAAAATATAGTTCATAGTAAATACAAATAAAAAAAATATAGTTCATAGTAAATGCAAATGATCATGATCAAACCAAATCACGGATATTGAGACATTGAAGTATTATATGCATCAATCTCACGATCGCTTAATATGCAAAGTTCACTGTTATTTTTAGGGATATCAAAAAGTTCCGTGGGACCCCGTTTTAAAAAAATCAAGGGCGTGGACGGGGCGGGGGCAAGGTTAACCCCCGTTTTAATTTCGGGGGCGGGGGAGGGGGTAGGCAATCCCGTCCCGAAACCCCCATGGGGACCCCGTTAATAAATTACACATATATTTGCATATATTAATTATATAAATATAATAAACAATAATATGATTATGCTATAAAGGGGATTCGGGGCGGGGGCGGGGGAACGGGGAAATTTCAGGGACGGGGGCGGGGGATGCACTTCCCGTCCCGTTTGCCCCCGTTGACATCCCTAATTATTTTCATCATCGACAAGAACAAGATCACTTCTAATAATAAACAACATAATAAACATCATGAAAAAAGGAATTACCTCCACACAACTCATTAAAAGTGAGTAAATCCTGCTAAAATTCTCTGATATCTTCATAGCATTCACTATATGATAACCCTTGAAATCAAACAAGTTGTCATTAAAGACTAAATCAACCAAAAAATCAGTTGACCCTTAATAAACATATTTGAATACAAATTCAAAAACCTGGTTCAAACATTTCATCGAGCAGTTGGCATGAATCATGAAACTTTCTTTCAAATCTTATCATCAATCGGGTTGGCGTAACTGAAGCATGTCCTTGGGGTATGACGTAGGCAATTCTGTTATGTCACGTATCCCTTGCATAATAATAATCAAGTCTTGAATTTTCTAATTGTTTCCACTAGTATTCCTGTAACTAAATTACAATAGCATTTATCTATTTCTGATACTTTTCAATGCCATGAAATCTAGTAACCGCTATATATCGAATTCCATATATACTCTGAAGCAACAAAAACGGAAGAACAAGGAAAATGATTGTCTTACAATTTGTTTGCTAAATTCGATCCTCATAACCACGAGCACCACACAATGTCCTTTGAGCTTAGGGTCAGCTTCAGCCAGTTCGATACCAATATAAAATCCTTCCTCCTCCATTATATTATTTATGGGCCATATAGAAAAACCATCTCTCACCAACCTCATTATTCATTATTCAGTCTTTTCTTCCTGAAACAAAAGGCTATAAAATCATATCCTCAAGAATTTCAAGTGTGGATATAAATGAAATAAATTAACAACATCTACAAGCTTATCATCATCAATGACAACATCATAACACTTGAATGAGTAGAATCCTAGAAAGGATATGTTACCTTTGGCTATAGAAAAAAGCCTCTTACACCTTGTTCCCAAGTTTAACTTAACGAGGGAAAAGAAAGGAAATAGATGGAACTAGGAAGAAAGTAAATGAAACTAGTGTTCCCTAGTTTCATTAAAAGAGGAAAATCGAAGGAAGTAGAAGAAAATGGAAAGATCATTTTTCCTTCTAACTTTCCTTCCGATTTGGAAGGATTTGGAGAGAAAGAAGAAAAAATTTAATTTTCCTTTCACTTCAAAACGTTATAATGAGACCTTTTCATATTAAGTGTTTTCATTTACCTTCTCTTCCCACAAATATATGAAATTAACAACAATTTAATAAATGGATATACTTATCATTTAAGAACTAAAGATCTAACTCTTGGTTAGTAAAAAATACTCATTAGGGTTTATGTGTATTTCATTGTTTTAAATAGTACAACCACTATAAAGTAATTTATTTAAAGGACCCTAAACTATACAGAAAAATGTAAAGACCTACACGAAACAAAGATATAAGTTAACAACCCCCCCCCCCCCCACCAGTTGAAGCAGGGAGTTCACGAATGCTTAAACAATTCCGAAAATCTAGAAATAATTGTATAGGAAGTCCTTTAGTAAATATGTTAGCGAACGATGTTAGCAGATGGAACATGTAACACGCAAACCTATCCAATGGCAACACATTACGTAATAAAATGTAAATCTATGTCCACATGTTTGGTTCTTTGGTGATGAACCGGGTCAGAAGCTAAGTATACAAGGATTACATTATCATAAAACACAACAATAAACCAATTTAGAGGGCAAGATAATTCGAGAAGAAGGTTGTGAAGCCAAACAAACTCAACTTTGGCACTAGATCGAGGGACGACATGTTGATATTTTGAAGACCATGAGACAAGATTATCACAAAGATAAACAAATAACCCAAAAGTAGATCGACGTGTCTCAGGACAGCTAAGCCATTCAACATCAAAATAAGCAAACAAACGATCGACATGTCACGGATGAATATAAAACCATGCTCAAGAGTACCATGAAGGTAACAAATGATGCATTTGAGAGCAACAAAATGAGGTTCACCAGGATCATGCATGAAAAGGCAGGTTTGTTGAACTACATAAGTAAGATTGGGATGAATAAAAGTAAGATATTGGATAGCTCTAACAACACTTCGATATAGAGTGACGTCTAAAATTGGTTTCCCAAAGGGGGTTTAACATCCCTAAAAACCATGATAAAATTTATCATTTTAAAATCGATAGTTTCAGCCATCAAATAGTTCCAAGTCAACCACAATGTACAATATCCAAACCATTAGAGTAAGAGTATCCAAAATGTGTGGAAATCATGAGGGGAGGATGTTGTGCCATCACGTTGGTCCCTTCCATTTGGTATCAGAAGTCCCTGAAACAATAAACATAAACATCAAATAGTTTCAAGTCAACCACAATGTACAATTCCATGTAGTGTTCAGACGCTTTTAAATGAAACAAAGGCTCCAAACTGTAGATCTAGTCTTCTAAGATGAAGTTACCACGTAAACTTGTGAACTTTACATGCATGCAAGGCCTAAAGAGGCTAAAACACCAAAAACTAATCTTAAGAAGAGGTTTAGGCCGTGGAGAAGGGCCAGGACTAGATAAAGTCAATAACTTTATGTCTATGGGGGCCTAGAGGAGACCATATCTGAAGTTACAACTTCAAATCATGCTCAACTTCCAAAAATGGATACAAAGTGGGCAAAAAGGTACTAAGCTTCCATAGGAGAAGATACAAGAAACAAGAGGTCAAGGTAAAGACTTTTTACCTTCAAATGGTTGCTACCACAGTGTAGATGTCGGATCTACAACCTCCTCCTTCAGCTATGCACTAATCTCCTAAAGCTTCTTCAAGAAATGCAACCACAAACACTCTTTAATTTTAGGCTTACACACACTCACAATGGAAGGTTAGCTCGATTTAGTGTTTGTCTGGAATGAGGGGACGGTAAGGGAGGCCAGTAATGAGAGTTGAGTCCTTTAAATAGGGTGCAAAACCCTGAAAATTAGGGTTTCATGTCCAGCTGTCAACTCGTCGAGTTAATCTTTACAACTCGAAGAGTAGAGAACTTCCCACTCGTTGAGTTTGAGGCCATCAACTCAACGAGTTCCAAAGTAAATTATCCTTTTAAAAATAAAATTCTTATACCTGAGAGTCGGGATGTTACAACAAACTCCCAAGCCTAACCCACTCAATTTCTTTGTATCATAGGTAGCGGTACGAAGACACTTGGAAGATGAGTGATTTCAAGAGTTTGTACGCCATTAGTATAATACGATGTCGTAAGGCCTATTAAGAATTGTTTATGATTATGTATTTGTATTGACGATGACATCCCATATTTTTAAATATAAATGAAATACATTTCCTCGGAAATGCTTTAATAATGTTATTATCATGTTTTCGGAATAAATTTTGCATCAAGTTTTATACTCTGAAAATAAATAAAGCAGAAATAAAAAGTTTTAATTTGGTTGTAAAAATAGGGATGTCACAAAATCTAAATTACACATACATCATTTGAATACAAAGTTTCATACAAAATCCAAATACAAATTATCATACAAGCTTCCTTTTAGGCCACTACCCTCCCAACCATTAGTTGTTAGTTCATCGATACATGCTTCCAAAAAAAAATTATCCACAATCTCCGACTTCCAACTAATTCTAGTTCATTTATCTTTCATGTCTATTATAAAATAAAATAAAATAAAAAGATTGCCCGTCCACCTTACACACATGTACACCATAAATCAAGCATAAATCTGATTTCATCCGATTTTTATCAACATATTCAGCATAAATTTTGATTTTATAAAAATAAATTTTAATTTCCTAAGCATATAACATTTTCTAATTTCTGATTTCATACCAACATATATAACATATTCAACATTTTCTAATATCATACCAACATGTATAACATTTTCTAATTTCATACCAACATGTACAACAATCAGATTATACTAACATATTTATAACATATTTTGATTTCATAAGCATATAATTTGATTTCATAATCATATAACCTAATTTCATAAGCATATAACCTGATTATATACATATAAATTCAGATTTCACATACCTAAGTATGATTTTAAGCACACATTGTCTGGTTCATATAAAAAAATCAGAGTTCATACACAAATAATCCGATTTCATCCATTGTCAACTGATTTTATGCACACATTGTCAACTAGTTTTATGCACACATTGTCAACTGATTTCAGGGGGAAAAAGGAAGAATGACGTTACCTGTTGTGGAGGTCAACGTCGGCAGAGTCGTCAGTCGGGATGTTGAGCAGGAGTGGAACTCGCTGGTGGGAGATGCTAATAAGGAGGAGACAACGTAGCCGATCGATGCAGTTATGTTTTTTGTTCAATCATTGTTTTCTTTTAAGTTCTCGAGGGAAAACAAAAGAAAAGAAGAGACATGGGCTTTTTTCCGGTCAGTCAAGTTTTGAGGCTTATCGAGTAAGTTATTTGGGTCAACCTTATTAACTGAGTCAGCATAAATTTGAAGTTATCAAACAGTCTGACTGCTGACTGTGTAATACATGTTCTAGGTATTGCTTAATTTATAAAAATTCTAGGGTTTTGGTGTGGACTCGACGGGTTAGGAGTCCAACTCGTCGAGTAGAATCCATTTCTGGGATGCGGAATCTACACCATACTCGACGAGTTGGAAGGCCGACTCGGCGAGTAGGTGTTGTTAAGACAAAACCATAATTTTAGGTCTTGCACCCTATATAATCTCCTTATGAGCCTTGAGGTTGACCTCTCATCAGCCTCCAAACCCTAAGAACGCCAATGCTAACCCTAATCCCAATTCTCTTCCATTTTTGTGAGCTAGAGTGACCTTTGAAGCTTAAGAAGATGGAGATAGTGAGAAGATCCAACAAACCAAGCACCCATCCTTAAGCTTAATCACCTTGTGATCTGTTGTAAGTCCTTAAGACTCAATTTTATCGAAGAACAAGGCTAGATCTTGAGTTTACTCTCTATTTCCTACCCTTCTTGTAGTATGCATGCATGGAATTCATAAAGTTTGCAACTTTATGAATCTCCAAAGCAAAATGGTCCCTAGGTGAGCTAGATCTGGCCTTTGGTCAAGAAAGGACTCCATGCAAGGGTTTTAGGGCATATTTCCCCTCTTTTTGACCATTTTGACTGAGGGACATGCATTGGAAATGCATGTTGTAACGCCCGCAAATCTGGCTAGTCAAATTAGAGGCAATAGGGGTCGAAAACGACTTTTCGACAAAAGATTATTTAGAATAAATAATCTTAACCAAGTTGTAGAATATGTCACAGGGTTTCCGTACATATAAAGAACGCCGAAATCCGAGTTATAACGAAGAAGTTATGACCCGTCGAAGTTTCGCGTCGGAACCGGCACGGCGCCGAGAAGCGTAAATAGTAAATTTATGATAGAGCGAGATTTAGATTTAGCGCTCTAAACGAAAGTCGTAGAATATGTTAAACTAAGAACTTCGATAAAAAGAACGCCCAAATCTGACTTCGTATGAAGAAGTTACGATTTTTCGAAGTTTCGGATTAGCAGTGTACAGTCCGAAATTCGAATATTAGATCGAGCGATTTTTAGCCGACACAACCTAAACGAGAATTGAAGATCTCATTATTAGTAGTGTAACAATAAAAAGACAGACGAAAATGGACATCGGATGAAGAAGTTATGAGATTTTAACGGACCAATCATGTCCCGACCTGTTAAAAATATAACTTTAAAAATAAAGTCAAAATTAGCCGACGGAGTCTAAACGAAAGTTGTAGAGTACGTCTCCACCTACGCGTGGATATAAATAACGTCAAAAACGGAGTTCGTATGAACGAGTTACAAATTATAATAGCATATTTACGTATTAAAATAAAGTATAAATCATATATACGTACACATATATATACATATGTATATATCATTAGAAAGGTATCGACGATGCGGTCATTATAAGACTAATGTTGAGTTCTTTCGACATTAGTTTAGTGCAAATATCATTAAATCTATTTAAAATAGTATTATAAAGGGGTGTTTCGTTGTTTATATAACTATAAGGTCATTAAGTAATTATGGAGGGTAGTTTTTGTAAATTCAATTACTATAAATAAGAGGCTTGGGCTCTCATATTTCTTGCACCATTCTCTTGATTCAAGAGTCTTTCTCTCATTATCCCCCGAGCATTTCGGTCCCTCGTGATTCGACTTCTCTTTCTGTAGTTTTAGTATAGTAAGGTGAGCGCTGAAGCGCTGCACGAATCTTTCTTAGAAAGATTTAGCGACGAAGTTCTGCCCCTACAGAGCCCGACTCCTAGCTAAAATCCCCTTGTAAGTAAGTTATGCTTATCCTATTTTAAATATAGTTTATATTTAAAATTAGTATTGTTATTATAAATTTATAATAAATATTTGAGCTATTATTATGAATTATATAAGTGTCGTTATAATATCTTTTTAACTACTCGCGGTACGGGGAATCTGGTTTAAAGGGCCGCATAGGGTTGTTGGATTTCAGAAGTGCTATATGCCAAAATGGTCCTGCCCTCCGGTGTTTTATGTCTGGCCCCTGTCTGTACATAGTGGTTGGAAAGTATTGTTTAAACGCTTATATAATAATAATAATAAGACTAATAATTAGTCACGGTAAATCTTAGACTAAAATCTAGTGGTAATAATACTAGGTTTCGTCGAAGGAAATTATTTTAAAGTAAACGAAGCGCTGTCCGAGTACCGAGTCACCACCTTCTCAAGTGAGTGCATGGTCCCTTTCATCTTACACATAGATATGAAGTATTTTAATATAAATTACGTGTTATGTGTGCATATTGTCTTAATACTTGCTGTCTATGCTGGTGAAAGATTTTTATACATGTTTTAAATGATGTAAACTGTATAAAGTATTTTATATCTACAAAATATGTTGCGTAAAACATGGGTAGATGAATGATGAGGGATAAAAGCTGAAATAGAGGAACTTTAGTAGTACGGACCTAGTGCCCTATAGGTAATACATTGGCAGCAGTGGACCAAGTACCCTATAGATGAGCACTGGCAGCTGCGCCACAACCCGTAGATGTTTTAGATCTACGGTAAACGTCCTAGCAGCTGCGCTCTAAGGACAGTATCAACAGTTGTGCCTAATAGGGAGCCTTATGACCATGACAGTGGCGTTAAAAGGTCAATACCGGCAGAAGCGCCTCATAGGAAATGTCCCAATTCTGGCAGCTGTGCCTAAGTGACAAGATTAGCAGCTGCGCTTGACCAAAGTGTCATTGGCAACAATGGACTTCATGTTGTTTCCTTAGGATGATCCTTAGGAATGAATGAATGAGAAATAGCTGATTCTTAGGGTAGATCCTTAAGAATAAAGAAGATAATGGGGATGGGTAATTGGGTTGATTATTTGATTGTTTAAACATAATAATTATATTATTGTGGGTTGAAAACCCTATGTACTCACCAGGTTTCCCAACCTGACCCACTCAGTTTATTTATATCACAGGTGTTGATATGAAGTGACATTACACTGAGAGATTTAAAGAGATGTAGATCACTAGTGTAAATAATTGTAAGTTCTGTTTATGCTTATGTTTCTGTATTAACGATGACATCCCAAACGTTTTAAAATGAAATAAATACGTTTCTTCGAAAATGTTTTAATAACGTATTTACCATGTTTTTCTGGGAACAAATTCCGCAACATTTTTATAAAATGAAGTACTCTGATTTTTATAAAGCATAAACAACATCGGTCTTTTCTGGCCGTGAAAATGGGGATGCCACACATGTCCATAAAGCCTTCATCTTTAGAGCGTTTAGAGGACTAGGATCCTTTAGGGAAAGGAAGGATTTCAGATCCCTTGAGTTTTGGACCAAATGGCAAGACTTTGGAGCTTTCCAACCTTTATTAAGGACTCTAGAGGAACTTTATCCTTCTAGGCACCTTAGGGCTTCATATCTAATCCCTTGAATCCCTGCTTTCGATGTATTATCTCAACATGCAAACAGGAAGGGGGACTCGACGAGTTGCCCTTGAAACTCGACGGGTCGGGATGGTTTTCCCCGTTTTCTGTATATCAAGCGAACTCGGCGAGTGATATTTGCATAATTAGTCATATATTTAGCATACATTTTTATTCATTTTTAGCTAATTATGTGTATAATATGGACAAAAGGTACTTAATAATGCTTAAATTTTGTTTTCAGTCCAAAAGATATACTTGGAAGTGAAAAGGAACAAGGAGAAGCAATTAAAGACCAAATAATGAAGATTGAGGGACAAAAGCATAGCTACTCGGTGAGTCTGCGAGCTTACTCGGCGAGTACACTAGAATATTCCAGAAGGTAAGTCAAGACTCCTGGTATAAGACGGATAATGAGCATCTACTCGGCGAGTTGGGTCTGTTACTCGCCGAGTACACCCTGTTTTGTGATAATTATAAATACTAAATCATTATCCAAAGGGAGGCGACTTCTGAAGTTTTTGGAGCTTCATCTGCGATTGAAGAACACTTGGAGGAGCTGAGAAACCCTAACCTTCAATCCTTTGAAGAATCAAGGAAATTTAGGTTAATCATTCCACTTTACCTTAGGAATCAAGCATGTTTAGCTTAGTTGAATTTGTTTTTTGCTATGACTATGAACTAAATTCGTTTTGTTTCTGTTGGGGAAGACCAAGTTACTCCTATGGTTTAATTATACTTTTTGATTGATTGTTATTTGGTGATTTTATTAAATTAAGTTTGTTAAAGAACCTTATGCATTAATGACAACTATTTTCTGTTAATTGGAACGCAATTAAGCTGCATGAACATCTCTTAGTTGTTAACCTCATATGTTATGTGAACACTTCATCATATGCTTAGGAATAATGAATATGAAACTAGGATTAATTAGAGAATGGGTAAATTAATATGTGAGCTTGTTTAAGAAACCAACAAACAGGAGGTTAATTGAAACACCAACTTGATTAACCAATTACAAATCTTATTTAATCCAAATAATTAAACTAGGGAATTAATTAGTTTAAACAATTGGCCACTGCTTGAATTGATTAATTGTCTAAGGGTTAGGAGTAATGAACATGAACCTAACCATTATAGTTGGTAACCAATAATACGTAATCTATCATTTAAATAACCATAGGAGTGAATTGGTTGAACCTAAACAGAAACCCTTGATTAAATTTGGTGAGTTTGTCATTTGCTTAAATTGTTTAGTTAGTTGAGTGATTAAGTGTTGTGTTTAAGTTTCTAGTCTTGTAAAACTAGAGAAAAACCCTTTTACTTCTATTACTTGCTTAGTTAAAACTAGTTATTAGATTAATCTCCATTCCCTGAGTTCGACACCCTACTTATCCAACTATACCACCAAAAGACAGGTTCACTGCCTTTGTGTGCTTAATTCATTAACTAAAAGTAGGATTAAAACTAGCTCGTTTCACACACATCAAGTTTTTGGCGCCGTTGTCGGGGAACGATACTAAATAGTTAATCTAATTCCTAATTTTTTCGATCCTTTGTGTGAGTTTACTGGCACAAAGTTAATTTATTGCAGCTTAGTAGTTAGTAATTAGGTTTTAGCATCTGTTTTAGTTTTATTATTAAGTTTAGTAGTTTTTCAAAATTTCACTGCTACTTGTCGAGTGCATTCGCACCTACTCGGCGAGTACCACAATATTTTGCAGATTACTTTTTGGTTTCTTTAGTTGCATTTTTTTTGTTCTTTTTATGTTTTTATCTTGTTTTATTTCAGGAATTTCATGACTAGAGGATCAAACACTCCGTTGGTACCCCCGTTTGAAGATCCTGAATCCGCATTGAAAAGGTACAAAGGAAAGGACGTGGAGAGCTCGAGTACACCCAAGAAGTCACATTTGTCTAACTTGAAGACTGTTTTTGGGAAGAAAAAGAGCAGCAAAGCAGGTGCATCCAGCGCATCTTTAGCAAGTGAAGAACCGATCAAGGAAGACACCGAGTATGACACCGAGGAGGAAGAAGAACTTACATACGGCCACGACTCCGATTCCGGCGACAAGTTAGCTCTTACCATGGCTAACATTGATGAAATCCCCATGGGGGAATGGAAGAAGAGGATGCGCGACGACACTGGCCTGGAACTTGTGCAACCCGCAATTCCCGCGACTGCTACTTTTGAGCTCAAGGGTCATATCCTAGCTTTACTTAAAGATATACCTTTCTATGGAAAAGACCACAAAGATGCCTACAAGCATTTGGATGAAGTCAATGATGTAGCTGATTAATTTAATGTTCCAAATGTGCCTCGCGAGACTCAGCTACTTCACATGCTTCCAGTAACATTCAAAGGTGCTGCAAAAGACTGGCTCAAGTCACTTCCCCCGGATCAGTCACCACATGGGCCAAGATGAAAGAAGAATTCATTGATCACTTTTGCCCACCTTCCAAGATAGCCAAGTTAAAGAAGGTCATTGCTAACTTTGAACAACAAGCTAGAGAGTCGTTATATGAAGCTTGGGAGAGGTACAAAATTTTGCTAAGAAATTGCCCACACCATGACCTCAATAGCCAGCAAGAAGTCTCCATCTTCTATGATGGAGTCAATGTCACTACCAGGCAGTTACTAGACTCGCAAGGCCCGCTCACAAAGAAGCCACCCCCGGTGATCAAGGAATTGATTGAAGAATTCTCTAAACACTCTAGAGAATACCACAACCCTAGAAATGATGTTACTAGGGGAGCCGCATATGCAGCTACCGAAGACTTGTCCGCGGTCATGGCTATGCTAAAAACCATGGATAGGAGGATGGATAAAATGGATCAAACGATCCATGCTATTCGGGTGGGTTGTGAAAACTGCAATGGGCCTCATCTTACTAGAGATTGCGACTTAGATGAAAATGGCAACAAGAAGGTGCAAGTTTGTTACTCAAGTGGAGACCGATATGATGAAGATTGGCGAAGACCAAAGAAAGAGTGGCTCCCTTATGAAGAGTACAAGAAGGCTAAGGAGGAGAAGTTCAGGCAGAAAGGAAGAGGGTTTTACCAAAAGGAGGAGCCGGCACAAGAAAGAAAACCAAGTTTGGAAGAAATGCTCACCAAATTTGTAGCTGCTTCAGAAAAGAGACATAGTGATCATGATGCTCCAATTCAAGAAACAAGGACCATGCTTAGAAACCAGCAAGCATCTATCCACAACATAGAAATGCAGCTAGGGCAACTTGCTCAACAAATCAACTAAAGATCACCGGGCGAACTTCCTAGTAAAACCGAAAATAACCCACGAGGCGCGCACATAAATATAGTTACAACAAGAAGTGGGAAAATAATCACTCCCCTGGCCCCTATTCAGACTGAAGCATCCAAGGAATCACAGAAGGAGGAAGCAGAAAATCAAAATCTCCAATCTGACAGCTCTATTCGCCGAGTACAACATATGGACTCGGCGAGTCCACTGCCAAATCCAAAGGATCAGACCCCTGAAAAGCTTTACCAACCTCCATTGCCATACCCAACCCGAGCTAAGAAAGAGAAGCAGGAAGAGGAGTACCAGAAGTTTCTAGATCATATCAAGGCTCTTCAAATCAACATACCCTTCATCGAAGTTGTCGTACAAATGCCCAAATATGCAAAGTTCCTTAAGGAACCTCTCACTAACAGAAGGAAGATGGAAGAAGTGAAGAAGGTAGTCCTCAATGAAAACTGCTCAACTGCTATGCTAAATAAGCTACCAAAGAAGAAGGGTGACCCGGGGAGCTTAACTTTACCTTGCCAATTTGGCAACATGGCTACCATTCATGCTTTGGCCGATTCGGGAGCAAGCGTAAACCTCATGCCATATTCATTCTTCAAGAAGCTTGATCTCTCGGAACCAAGACCAATTCGCATGGTGACAGTCACTTTCCCAAGAGGCATATGTGAAGACTTATTGGTCAAAGTGGACAAGTTTGTATTTCCCGCTGATTTCATCATTCTAGACATGGAGGCAGATCCACAAGTCCCAATCATCCTTGGAAGACCCTTCCTCAACACGACAAGTGTTATAGTAGACATGAGGGACTCGAAGCTCACCTTGCGGGTAGGAGAAGATTCAGTCATATTTGGGGTAGATCAAGCTATGAAGTATGCAAGGAACAGTGAGGACACAACATTCTCAATTGACATGCTTGATGAATTATTGGAGAAATGCATAAGTGAAGATCCCAGCAAGTTCACAATTTTTGATGAAGAATTTAATGCAGAAAAAGACTTAATGGAGATCGAAAGGCTGCTGGAAGAAGCTTAGTTTGAAGAATTGGTGAAGCAATCTGACAGCTCTACTCGCCGAGTAGGGCCGAGCTACTCGCCGAGTTCATCCTTAGAAAAGACAGAATTCGTAAATTCAGCTACCAACTCGTCGAGTCCCTTAACTGCACTCGGCGAGTACGACAAACAGAACCCAAAAACTGGGCTCAAAAAGTTACCAGAACATTTGGAGTATGCCTTTCTTGAAGATGGCCATCAAAAGCCAGTCATTATAGCCTCTGACCTTTCCAAATCTGAAAAGGAAGAACTAGTGCAAGTTTTGAAGAAGCGAAAGCGGGCCATAGCATGGAGCATCACCAACATCAAGGGAATAAGCCGCTCTTATTGCTCTCACAATATTAATCTGGAAGAAGGAGTAAAGCCGGTTGTGCAGCACCAAAGAAGACTAAACCCAAATATGCAAGAGGTGGTCAAGAAAGAAGTGGTCAAGCTTTTAGATGCGGGAATCATATATTCCATTTCCGATAGTCCATGGGTGAGTCCGGTCCAAGTGGTGCCCGAGAAAGGAGGGATGACGGTCATAACCAACGAGAAAAATGAGCTTATTCCAGCACGAACGGTAACCGGTTGGAGAGTGTGCATCGATTATCGAAAGCTAAACGATGCCACTCGTAAAGACCATTTTCCCTTACCTTTTATTGATCAAATGTTAGAAAGATTATCGGGCCATAGTTATTATTGCTTTCTAGACGGATTCTCGGGTTATTTCCAAATACCCATAGACCCAATGGACCAAGAAAAGACCACATTTACCTGCCCAAGTGGGACTTTTGCCTATAGACACATGCCCTTTGGGCTATGCAATGCACCCGCGACTTTTCAAAGGTGTATGACAGCCATATTCCACGACATGGTGGAAAAATTCATGGAAGTTTTTATGGATGATTTTTCTATTTTTGGATCTTCCTTCCATAATTGTCTCACAAATCTTGACCTAATGCTTGCTAGATGCGAAAAGACCGACTTAGTCCTTAATTGGGAAAAATGCCACTTTATGGTCAAGGAGGGTATAGTTTTGGGCCACAAGGTTTCTAAATTGGGAATTGAGGTGGATAGGGCAAAGATTGACACCATTGCCAAATTACCCCCACCAACTAATGTAAAGGGCATTAGAATTTTTCTAGGTCACGCAGGTTTTTACCGGTGTTTTATAAAAGATTTTTCTAAAATAACTAGACCTCTAACACAATTACTCTTAAAAGATGCACCATTTAATTTTACTAAAGAGTGTTTAGAGGCATTTGAATTTCTAAAGGAAAAATTAACTAATGTCCCGATCATTATTGCGCCAAATTGGAATTTACCGTTTGAAATTATGTGTGATGCTAGTGACTTTGCATTAGGAGCTGTCCTTGGTCAAATGGTTGATAAACACTTTCGACCCATATATTATGCTAGCAAGACTTTAAATCCAGCCCAAGAAAATTACACCACCACGGAAAAAGAATTATTAGCTATGGTGTATGCTTTTGACAAATTCCGCCCTTATTTAGTTTTATCTAAAACAACAGTTTTTACTGACCATTCTGCTATCAAGTATTTATTTGCCAAACAGGATGCCAAGACAAGATTGATACGATGGGTTCTACTTCTTCAAGAGTTTGACATAGAGATACGAGACAAAAAGGGAATGGAGAATGTAGCAGCTGACCACTTGTCAAGGCTTGAAAACCCGCGGTTGCAAGAAGATAGAGTTGGAGATGATTTTCCGGACGAGTACATTATGGTGACCGTGGGAGAAGAACCATGGTTTGCAAATATAGCTAATTACTTAGCTAGCAAATACATCCCAAAAGATCTCACAAGTCAACAAAAGAAGAAATTCTTTTCCGAGATAAAGTATTACTTTTGGGATGAACCATATCTTTTTCGAAGCTGCGCGGATGGAATCATACGAAGATGTGTGTTCGGGAATGAAAGCCGGAAAATATTGGAGCATTGTCATAGCGGGCCCATGGGTGGACATCATGGAGCACATTACACTGCAAAGAAGATCTTTGACATTGGGTTTTACTGGCCCACGATTTTTAAAGATGCAGGCCAATTTGTCAAAGAGTGTGATGCCTGTCAAAGAATGGGAAACATTTCATCTCGAAATGAAATGCCACAACATAGTATCCAAGTGTGCGAAGTTTTTGATGTGTGGGGGATCGATTTTATGGGACCATTTCCCATGTCTAAAGGAAACAAATACATATTGGTGGCGGTGGATTACGTATCCAAGTGGGCGGAGGCACAAGCTTTGCCAACTAATGACGGTCGGGTGGTGGTGCGGTTTTTAAAGAAGTTATTCTCAAGATTTGGGGTCCCGAAAGCTCTCATAAGTGACCGAGGCACTAATTTTGCCAATGATCAACTAGAGAAGGTGTTAAAGAAATATGGGGTAACCCATAAATTTTCTACATCCTACCATCCACAAACTAGTGGACAAACCGAAGTGACAAATCGAGCTTTAAAGAGAATTTTGGAGAAATCGGTGGGGAGCAATCGAAAAGAATGGTCGGACAAGCTAGACGATGCACTTTGGGCCTTTCGTACAGCTTTCAAAACCCCTATTGGTACTACACCATATAGGTTAGTTTATGGAAAACAATGTCATTTGCCGGTGGAGATAGAGCATAAAGCTTTTTGGGCTTTAAAGATGTGCAACTTCAACATGGAGGAGCTCAAGAGCACAGCCTCCTTCAAGCGATTTCTGTGATTTTTTCGATTTTTGGCTTAATACTCAACTTTCAAGGGAAAAGGTATGATCTTTACACTTAAAACTCATCAAAGGTTCAAGCTTTATTACTGATTTGTCCCTATTTTGTCTAAAATCGGATTTTGGGGTTTCCACAAATTCTAGGGATTTAATTTTACCATGAATTAGGAGATGTTAGGAGAAATTTCTTTTGGATTAGTGGTTATTAGACATAGTACAGCAAACCCCTGTGAGAAATTGGGTGTTTTGGACAGCCTATATATCTTCGACGGATTTTTGGTCCCGCTGTTCATCCTACTCACCGAGTAGGACATGAACTCGCCGAGTAGGAGGCTACACATCTCTGTTTATTTCGATTTTAATTACTGGGTGTTGTTTGTTTGTGCTTTCTTAATGTTGTTATGTAGATACCATGTCCAGAAGGGGTCAATCTTCTAGAGGGGGAAGCCAAGGGGACATTTCGTGGCTCTCGTTCCGTCAAATCACATCCAAATCGTCTCAAGCCCGTGCAAAAAACAAGTTGGAGGCGTTGAAATAAAAGGAGATACATTTACCCAATGTTGTGGATTGGGATTGGTTGGGGAAAGTTGGTTTGGAAGAAGAGCTGGCACCATATTTGGTGAAAGATTGCACTGTGGGGGATTCAACCATCATATGTGATGGTTAGTTACAGCTATTAAAAATACAAGAACCGGTCTATGCTGAGTTATGTTGGGAGTTTTTTGCTACCATTTCATTCCGAGGTGGTAGTGAGTACTACAACCCCAATATAATTTCTTTTTCTTTGGGTGGGGAGCTGCGACAATGTAGCATGGCAGAATTTTCATGGAGGCTTGGAATCTATGAGCAAAGCACCCTGTTGAATGAAGATTTTGAAGCCTTTTTAGAGAATTGCCACATGGATCTTCCCGAGGAGGTGGTTGCTTCTACTTGGTGGAGCACTATAGCTAACCGGGTGTACATCCCCTCTACCGCATAGGAGGGTCATATACGTTCACCAATCCACTGTCTCATTCATCGGTTCGTTGCAAGCATGATCAATATGAGGAAGGACTGGGACAAGGTCCCGACCCTTGACATCTTTTATCTTTGGAGTATTATTACTCCCGATGTTTTCTGCAATCTCCCCTATTGCATAGCCAAGTATCTTGCAGAAGGGGATGTGAAGGAGAAGATGAACTCCAAGATAAATGGAGGGATGTTTGTAACAAGGCTAGCTAGGTCGTTTGGGGTGCTAGATTTGCAAGAGGCAAGGGCGTTAACGGTCATTTATCCCCCTCCGTTCAACACCGCATTATATAGGAGGGCAAGGATCGTGGAAAATTTTGGTGATTCATTTTCTATTCCTCAAGCGGATGAGCCGGCTATCCCCGAGGAGCCGGGAAGGCGAGTGAGACAAAGAAGTGAGCGTGTACGGGAAGACCCACCGGTTATTCCGGTGGAAGAAGAGAATGATGGTTGGAATCAACTTGAATACCAACGCAACTTAGATGACATTGGAAGAGGAGTAAACTATAACAATCAATCTTTTGAATACCTCTTCCAACAAATGAACATTGCACCAAGACCCGGACCCGGCTATCTATACATTATGAGTTGGGAAGAAAGAATGAGGAGAAGAAATGAAGAAGGAGGAAGTGGCGCTGGAGGAGTCGACATGGATGATGAAGAATGAAGAATGTTTATTTTGTATTTTTAATTTATTTTCGTGATGTTTGATTTAAACAACTTTTTAAACTTGGATGATTTTATTTCTTGTTAGGACTTTTGGTTGCTTTCACTTTTGTCTGCATTTTTCAGGTTTGAAAGGTTAGGAAGCATATTAAAGTGTTAAGGGTCAAGGTTGAAGTAGGAAAGTGAGGAACGTTCAAGCAAGAGTGCGAAATGTTGTCCTTAGGATTGAGTCCGTTAGAGTGAGAGTAATGAAGGGTGTTGCTGCTGAAAGGTTTAGAGAAAGGGTCAATGAATTATTCAAATTCAAAACCTGAATCAAGAAGAACACAAGCTGGATCAGTTTTGGCAATACAGCGCCTACTCGTCGAGTGCACAACATCTACTCGGCGAGTACACGGGTCATTACACGTAATAGTTGCAAATAAGAGATACTTGCCGAGTACACGGTACTACTCGCCGAGTAGATTGACATTTTTCGAGTTCCAGAGCTGTGTTGAGCATTTTCACTAGAGTACTTGTCCATTTTTCGTGAAGAATTGTTACTGGAGATTTCTAAGAAGCTTTTTCCTTGATATTTTCGAGCTGTCAAACCACACGAGACGAATGACACCCAAGACATGGATGAGCTGTTCCCATGTCTAAAGTTAGTTGAAAATGGAGCTGAAAAGAAGAGTTATCAACCTATCGACTGCTACCCCAGGGGAGTTTGTTCCAATTCTCTCTATAGTTTGCATTTTTATTTTTGCATGATATGCAATGAGGGCATTGCATAAAATAAGTGTGGGGTAGGGGGTTGGTCACATATTAGAAAATTTAGAGTCTTAATTTAGGCTAATTTTAAAAAATTGTTGCATACCAAAAATATTAATTAGGAATTAATTTAGAAAATTTTGGTAAAAGCAAATTAGGATTCTATGTTACAATTGTGTTGATGATTTCATGAAAACCCAAATGTTTAGTTGAGCCTATATACGTTCTAGTGCATTTGTGCCTTCCTTATTCTAGTGAAATCATGGGACAAAAACACGACCTCGCTCAGCCTGAGGGATGCAATATGTTTAGCATCGTGTTCCAAAAATGTATCCAGGAAATTTTTTTATCTTTAGCCAATAAAGGTTGAAGTTGAGCGCCCCTGCTTAAGCATGTAGGGTTTTGAGTGAAAAAGTGAGGTACATGTAAAAAAAGAGAGAGAGAAATTACAAGAAAAGTTTAAAGAATTTTTGGAGCATCAAAGTCAAATATGAAATTAGAAGATCAAAAATTCCAAAGAAATTCAAAAACTTGAAGATACCTAAAATCAAACAACAAAGTGGTGAATTCAAAGAGATCAAAGATCAAATGCCAAGAAGTGAAGAGTTCCAAAGAACTCCAATGTGGTATCATAAATTGTAATTATCTAGATTATGTATGCTTGGGTTGCTCAAACAAAAATACCTTGAGGTTAAGAGGTTTTCTGGGGATGGATTCGGAGGGATGCATAAAATGAGCATAGCTCGGGGTGAGTGGGCGAATGTTTATGAGGATTGTGAGTATTTAGAGTATGGGGGTATTTAGGAAAAATTTAGACACAAATGCATGCGTTGTGGTCTTGGCATTATGGTTGGGTTAGATTGGAGTTGTCATATGTGGTTCTAATGTGTTAAAATTCAGTTTTGCTTGGGGGCAAGCAAAAGTCAAGTGTGGGGTATATTGATATTTTCATAATTAGTCATATATTTAGCATACATGTTTATTCATTTTTAGCTAATTATGTGTATAATATGGACAAAAGGTACTTAATAATGCTTAAATTTTGTTTTCAGTCCAAAAGGTATACTTGGAAGTGAAAAGGAACAAGGAGAAGCAATTAAAGACCAAAGAATGAAGATTGAGGGACAAAAGCATAGCTACTCGGTGAGTCTGTGAGCTTACTCGACGAGTACACTAGAATATTCCAGAAGATAAGTCAAGACTCCTGGTATAAGACGGATAACGAGCATCTACTCGGCGAGTTGGGTCTGTTACTCGTTGAGTACACCCTGTTTTGTGTAATTATAAATACTAAATCATTATCCAAAGGGAGGGGACTTCTGACATTTTTGGAGCTTCATCTGCGATTGAAGAACCCTTGGAGGAGCCGAGAAACCCTAACCTTCAATCCTTTGAAGAATCAAGGCAATTTAGGTTAATCATTCCACTTTACCTTAGGAATCAAGCATGTTTAGCTTAGTTGAATTTGTTTTTGCTATGACTATGAACTAAATTCGTTTTGTTTCTGTTGGGGAAGACCAAGTTACTCCTATGGTTTAATTATACTTTTTGATTGATTGTTATTTGGTGATTTTATTAAATTAAGTTTGTTAAAGAACCTTATGCATTAATGACAACTATTTTCTGTTTATTGGAAGGCAATTAAGCTGCATGAACATCTCTTACTTGTTAACCTCATATGTTATGTGAACACTTCATCATATGCTTAGGAATAATGAATATGAAACTAGGATTAATTAGAGAATGGGTAAATTAATGTGTGAGCTTGTTTGAGAAACCACCAAACAGGAGGTTAATTGAAACACCAACTTGATTAACCAATTACAAATCTTATTTAATCCAAATAATTAAACTAGGGAATTAATTAGTTTAAACAATTGGCCACTGCTTGAATTGATTAATTGTCTAAGGGTTAGGAGTAATGAACATGAACCTAACCATTATAGTTGGTAACCAATAATAATTAATCTATCATTTAAATAACCATAGGAGTGAATTGGTTGAACCTAAACAGAAACCCTTTATTAAATTTGGTGAGTTTGTCATTTGCTTAAATTGTTTAGTTAGTTGAGTGATTAAGTGTTGTGTTTAAGTTTCTAGTCTTGTAAAACTAGAGAAAAACCTTTTTACTTCTATTACTTGCTTAGTTAAAACTAGTTATTAGATTAATCTTCGTTCCCTGAGTTCGACACCCTACTTATCCAACTATACCACCAAAAGACAGGTTCACTGCCTTTGTGTGCTTAATTCATTAACTAAAAGTAGGATTAAAACTAGCTCGTTTCACACACATCAGCGAGTTGACTAGGGTATGATCAGGTCTTTTGGATCCTGAGGGAACTCGATGAGTCACTAGATGCGCTCGACAAGTTGAAGTCAACATGGGCTGTTGACTTTTCCCATTGGCCTTGACTTTGACCAAGGTTAACCTGGGTTGAATTTGAGAATAGGTTGGGTTTATGACAAGCCTATCTTATGATGGTTTTTGGCAGTTGAGTTGGAACAACACGTGGGACGTATCTGATTATAGTTTCAGTTCAGGATTCGTCAGAGGTGAGTCTTCTCACCATACCAATGAGTCTACGGCACCAAGGTCGGCCCATCTTATGATATGTGGTACACTAGCTGTAGTATAGATATGTGGCATGATCGTTAGACTTATGCTAAGTTGTATGTTAGTGATTTTGTGATAACTGCATGAAAGACCATGGGGGAGCCCATGACACTTGGATATAAGACCATGTGGGGGAGCCCATGGCTGTCCGGCAGGGAAAAGACCATGGGGGAAGCCCATGGCACTTAGGTGTAAGACCATGGGGGAGCCCACGTCATCCTTATGTAGGGACATGTGGTAGAGATAGCTTCGATAGCTAATGTTATATGGTAGAGGTAGCTTTATAGCTAATACTATATGTGATATGTGGCTTGTGTGTGGGGTATGCTCTGGGGGACTCATTAAGCATTAGCTTATAGTTTGTGGATTTGTTTCGGGTACATCTGAGTCCAGAGGCAAAGGCAAGGCTTGATGACGTGGCGTGCACTCTCTCATCAACATTTTATGGGACACACTGATATTTTCAAATAAAGTTGTAATGCATATGGATTTGAAAACAATTGTTTTGGGATTTCATGGTTTATGGAAATGTGTTGATTTTATGAAAATTTTATCTCGAAACTTTGGGTCGTTACAGACTAGAGTTATCAGTCAGCTCTTACTAGACCCGCTAAGTTCAAAACAAACAACCTCTAACTGAATTTCAAGTTTTTCAAACAATATCTAGGGTAAATCACTATTAACCGTTTGATATATATATATATATATATATATATATATATATATATATATATATATATATATATATATATATATATATATATATATATATAGAGAGAGAGAGAGAGAGAGAGAGACAAAAGCTCAACATGGAACCATTTTAAACCATAGAACCAAGGAACCATTATTTTTTCAAGTTTTAGATCTTATTATTTATCAAAAAAAATTCTAAAAATATAGAAATTCATAACTTTTTACCTTCTTTCCATTGATATCAAATCTGCATAGATTTCACAGAGTGAATTTGTACATATTCACAATGTCAATCTGAACAAATTCACAGTGTGAGTCTGAACATATCAAATTTGATATCAATGGACATATCTGATTAAAGTTTCAGTTTAGCATTCGTCAGAGGTGAGTCTTCTCACCATACCAATGAGTCTACGGCACCAAGGTCGGCCCATCTTATGATATGTGGTACAGTAGTTGTAGTAGAGATATGTGGCATGATCGTTAGACTTATGCTAAGTTGTATGTTAGTGATTTTGTGATAACTGCATGAAAGACCATGGGGGAGCCCATGACACTTGGATATAAGACCATGTGGGGGAGCCCATGGCTGTCCGACAGGGAAAAGACCATGGGGGGAAGACCCTGGCACTTAGGTGTAAGACCATGGGGGAGCCCATGTCATCCTTATGTAGGGACATGTGGTAGAGATAGCTTCGATAACTAATGTTATATGGTAGAGGTAGCTTTATAGCTAATACTATATGTGATATGTGGCTTGTGTGTGGGGTATGCTCTGGGGGACTCACTAAGCATTAGCTTACAGTTTGTGGATTTGTTTCGGGTACATCTGAGTCCAGAGGCAAAGGCAAGGCTTGATGACGTGGCGTGCACTCTCACATCAGCATTTTATGGGACACACTGATATTTTCAAATAAAGTTGTAATGCATATGCGATTTCATGGTTTATGGAAATGTGTTGATTTAATGAAAATTTTATCTCGAAACTTTGGGCTGTTACAGACCGGAGTTATCAGTCAGCTCTTACTAGACCCGCTAAGTTCAAAACAAACAATCTCTAACTGAATTTCAAGTTTGTCAAACAATATCTAGGGTAAATCACTATTAACCGTTTGATATATATATATATATATATATATATATATATATATAGAGAGAGAGAGAGAGAGATAGACAAAAGGTCAACATGGAACCATTTTAAACCATAGAACCAAGGAACCATTATTTTTTCAAGTTTTAGATCTTATTATTTATCGAAAAAAAATTCTAAAAATATAGAAATTCATAACTTTTTACCTTCTTTCCATTGATATCAAATTTGATATATATTTTTTTTAACTTTTTTTAACTGTTCAGATTCACATTGTGAATCTGTACTATAAATCATTAATTTTGTATAATATCATTATGTAAATTTATACAAATTCACAGTGTGAATATGCACAGATTTCACAGAGTGAATTTGTACAGATTCACAATGTCAATCTGAACAAATTCACAGTGTGAATCTGAACACATCAATTTTTTTATCAAATTTGATATGAATGGACAGAGGATAAAAAGTTATTAATATCTATATTTTTAGTTTTTTTTATGAAAAATTTGCTCTAAAAGTTAAGAAAAGATTGGTTCATTGGTTATAAGATTTAAAATGGTTCATTGTTGAACCCAAACATATATATATATATATATATATATATATATATATATATATATATATATATATATATATATGATCGTTCATCATATAATTCATTTTAAGTCCTTATGAGTCATGGAAAGGAAGAAAACGTGACATTGACTATCTGAAAGTGTGTGGTTGTATTGCTTATTATCGTGCACCTAATTTTTGTAGGAATAATATTCTGGTAATGTACAAAAACAAACAAGAAAATAGAAAAATTGAGGCAGTGTGTGGTTGTATTGCCTATTATCGTACACCTAATTTTTGTAGGAATAATATTCCAGTAATGTACGAAAACAAACAAGAAAATAGAAAAATTGAGGCATGTGTTTAACACATTGTCTTTAAAAACAAATTCATCCGCTACTAGGTGTTTGTTTCCCAAGATACAACAGTTTAAAGTGGTTCTTCTAGACCACCCGAACCCTCAATAGGTCTGGATTATATATTCAATATAGCTAGAAAAACGAAGAAGATGAAGCGGGGAAGAAAAGAGTTTTCTTTTATTCTTTTGGTGTCCTCAAATGGTTGTAGAGTAGTGGTATTTATACTACATATTCTATAACCTCCCATTTAAACACCTCTATTAATCACAAATATTAATGTGTGTTAATATGTAATTAAATTGTAATATTAATTACAACTTCAGTTACGAAAGAAAGAAATATTTGCAAGAAAGGTCCCTGAACTTTTCTTTTCTTTCTCCCATCCATTAAACTCTTTTATTTATGTCTTCCAACACCCTCACTTTAAGGATTAATTTATCATTCATATTAAATCTAATTTGGACGTGTTATAAAAATAGGGAAACCCCATTTTTATAAATTGGTTAACACCAATTTTCCAACAATCCCCCACATGAATGAAAATTGATCAAGCATTTTCAAGCTACCTAGATAAATCCAACAGTTGAATCATGCATAGGATAGGTAGGCATTACCCTTTGAACCTTCCCTTAAGATACATATTTATTTTACTAGTGGACCAGTAGACTCGGTGTCCTTGAACTGTTCTGTCATTTTTGTAAATAATCAATATGTGTCTCACATGATTCTCCATGGCCTAGTTAGGTTCTCATTGATGTTTCCTTTATGGTCATGGACACTTGCCTGGTTCTATAAGAGCTCTTCGGAATGTGCCCATACAATTCATTTTGAAGTGACCCCACTTCTCTCTCACATAGGTGATTCTATAATAATCATTAAAAGTTAATTTGTGATGATTTCCAAGCCCCTAAGCTCGATCTAGCACGTAAAGTTACGAACTTTACGTGCATGCATGGGACTTTTGAGCCAAAAGGCTCTAAAATGGCTCTTTTGTTGCATGGGGCCTTCCTTGGGTGCAAAAGCAACCCAAATCTGCCTTGTGACTCTTCCCGCGTGCTAGATCCGAAGTCTTGACCCCCAACCATGTTTGCAAATCATGGTTGGTCACCTCATATGGCTTAAAAGCCCTAAATCTTCCCCAAAAAGGGATCTAACAAACAAGCAAGCAAGGTACAGACTTTATACCTTTCAAAGACTGCAAATGATGAACCAAACTTGAATCTTTCAGTCTCCTCTTGATCCTTCTATGCTCTTCCTTCTTCCTTGAGGTCAAAACCCACAAAAATCACTCAAAAGTCTTAGTTCTTGCACCAAAACACTTAGGGTTTTCTATGGAGAGTCTTTGGGAGCAATAGGGACGAGTGGTGGCTGAAAGAGATGATTAAATAGGGTGTAAACCCTCAGATTAGGGTTTTGTCCAGTCAGAGCCTACTCGTCGAGTCTGGCTGCCGACTCGACGAGTCCGTCACTTAAGCCTCGTGTCAAAACCCACTCCCGCTCGTCGGGTTGGGCCTTCAACTCGCCGAGTCCCAGGTCAAAAATGCAAAATACATCAAAAATAAATTACATACCAGGAACCGAGTGCTACAGGAGAGCCACTAGAAGAATTGTTATCCTGCATATGCGACTTCATCAACAACCATATCAGGTACCGATTTCTGCTGCTTCTTATTAATATGCCTGCGTTTTTTTCCAAGAACAAGGTTGGTTGTCGATTTATTTTTTTCCTCGGTCGATTCCATCTATAACTATTTTGGGTGATGTAAATTCCGTCTACGGTACTTTACTATTAATCTTTTCTTCTGTTTGTTTTGTTCTAAGCCTGTTGAATGTATTTTCTTCCATTCCTCGACTGTTGTGATCTCAGAAGGAGGTTTCGTGCCTTGCTGCCAGACCTCAGAAATCCAATTTCATGGGTCACCGATTGACCTCTTTTCTTCTCCAATGCTCCTAATTTCACTAGGTTTGTCACAAAAAACTACTAGAAATTGTCACCATTAGAAGTATGTATTTGTCAGTTCCCATTATTTAGTATTCAATTTAATCTTTATGTTGTATATGAATTGAAATTATAAAATTATTATTAAAAAAAAGGAATAGCTAATTTGTTTCATCTTTGTATGGAGTTTTCTTTTCAGGTATTCATCTTATAAAACAATTGATATATGGTTCTTCAAGGTATGTGAAGCTAAAAAAATTGAACATCAAACTCACTTAGAAAGAAAAACTATCTGATGCACCAAGAGATGAATATGATGATATACTTCATGCCCTACGTCCTTCCCATTAGAAAGAATTCAAATTAAGGAAATCATGGGTTTTGTATTACATAACATGCAAACTGCTAGAAAGTTAAATATTTCAGTTTCTCTTTCGCAACTGGTAAAGGTAAAATGATCATTTATATAAAACCAATGTTTTAGTGTATTGGTGTTCCTTTGTTTCTTAATCAGCTTTATTGGTTATTGTGTATTGTTATCAAAGAACTAATTTTTTCATATTTAGTTTTGATTGTATTCAAGATTTAAGATAAGTTCTCTTAAAGAAAGTTATATCTTTATATGCTAACTTCTTCCCTCTAATCATCATTTAGTAAACTAAATGAAACATGGAATACATTACCAAAGTAAAACCATTCCATGAAAATCTTACTGCCATTAATTTCCACTGAATCGAATCACTTGAAACTTTTGTTTCTTCCTGTCTTTTGCAGCCTATTAAAAGCACAGTGACAATCTGTGGGGATATTCATGGATAATTTCATGATCTTGCAGAGCTTTTTAGGATTGATGGAAAGGTGTGTGTTATGTAATGATATAATAAATTGATATGATATAACTTATAAGCATTTTTACACTGCTAGCTTCATCTGCGTTTCATCTTAATTTAGGCCATTGGCAAATTTCTTGCTTTCTATTTCACGCTTCTCTCTAGAAATCGAGTCACCAAAATATTGTCTCCTTTGATGTCTTCCAATTTTGATTGATTCCTTTGATGGGTTACGGTTTAGATTATTTTTTACAAGGCGATGATGTATGTGATTTTTGATTATGTTCATCGGTTCCGACTTTTATTCTTTTATACTGACTTGGACTCAGTTTCTTTTAAAAAAATGGCATATTTCTTATTATATAATTTTTTTTCCTTTCCATTTTTTAGATACAGGGAACAACATGAGTTGCAATTGTTGGTCCTCTTGGACCTATCACACCTCAAAGAAAACCGATGATCAACTTCGCAAAGCAAAAGATTGTTGTTGCTGATGCTGTAAGGTTCTGCAATCTTTTACATAGAACTTCACATTCAAAACATTATTTTATGTATTAAATAATTATTTAAATGTTGATAGGAATGAACGAAAAGCACACACACACCCAAAATTGTAGTTTTTTATAAGAAAAGTAAAATAAAAAAATGTTAACTGAGTTTTTATGTTGGTTTTCCAGATTGGATCAACGGAATGGGTTGAAGTAAAAGAAGCTATGTTAGCTTCAAAAGTTGTTGCTTACTTAAATGTTGATATTGTGGTTTTCCGGAGCAAAGTGGTGAAAATATTCTAAAGGTTACACCTCGAGAGTATAACCGACTATCTCCTCCAGTAATGCCTCCGGTAAGCCCACTTATTAACCGATTAGATGAAGAAAATTTTAGATATTTATATACCACAATACCCATAAATACCGTTTTTTTGTTAAAAAATTGTAATTTAGACATTTACCAATTTGCCCCTACATAAAGTTTCATAATATTTGTGATTAAATTGCCACTACAAACATTATTTTAAAATATGCCACTACATATATTTTGACCATAATGCAGTTTGCTTTGTTAATTTTAGAGAAAATATTTTTTTTTGAGTTTTTGACCACAATGCCCCTACATATAGTTTTTAATTTTTCCCCTACATACAGAGTGACTATAATGCAGTTTCTTGGTTTAAATATTAGAGGACTTAAAAGTATGCCTAAATTGCCCCACACTATAGTTTTATTTAGTTACATGATTAATAATTATAATAGGTATGACCCAAATGGCCATATTAACTGTTTTTCCTAATAATTGCTAATACCATTTTTGATCAAAAATCACATACATACATTTGTTTTCGTTAAAAGTTGAGTGATTCAAACAGTTTTTGACGAAAATAGCCCTACATATGCTATTTAATTACACCCCTACATACATTTCGATCATAATGCAATTTCTTGTGTAAAAATGTAGAAAATTTGAAATTTTTTGACAAAATTAACATAACTAGTATATTTCCATTATATATATAATAATTTTAATAAGTATGGCCTTATATACAGTGTGTCAATAATACAGTTTATTTGATTAATTGAATAACTTTCTTAGGTTTTTACTGTAATACATAAATGAATATGGACATGAGTATGTTACCATTGTTTTATTTGCATTTTTTTGAATGATTGTTTTATTGGGGTGTTGATATTTTGGGCCTCCTTATTTGATTTCAAAGCTAATAACGAATTTTGTTTGCAGACCACGAAAATTTGGGAGGCTGTGGAAAAGTCAATCTGAACTTGCATAAAGTTCATTTAGGCCACCTTATGGAGCTCGTAATCTTCTAATTTTTCCACACATTTGGCATATGGATTTATTAATCCACAAGACCAAGAGGGTAATATTGTCATATCTACAATCTGTTGATGTCATTTACTCCTTAAATTTCGTTGTTTACATTGTTTTAGAGTATTCTAATCAGAAGAAATCAAAGATGATAACGGTAATCATAAGAACAGATACCCATTGTTGCTTCTTTGTTTCTTTGTCTTTCTGTTTAATTTGAGGATGCAATATGCACATAAGTTTTGATGTTTTTTTTATTTCTTTGGAATTGTATATGAGATTTTGGTTTCTTGGGCTTTAGCGACTATCCAGACATTTAATCTTGAAGATGTTCTCTTACAGGATACAAATGTTGCAAATTGTTTGCACTCTACACAAGAAAATGTTTTTTTTTTTTTTTTTTTGCATTACTATGTTTCTATATCCAACTTTTTATGACTTTCATATCTAGGCTTTTATTGATGAGTAATTTCTTTTGCATTTAAGGATTCAAACATTAGTCCCCAGCAAAAGCAAAAACAACCATAATACATACCGAAAAAGAAAAAAATAAAACCCTGATCAAAACCGAACCCCGCGGAGCGGGGTACCCCAGCTAGTTTGTTTTAAAATTGTAGGAATAATATTCCGGTAATGTACGAAAACAAAGAAGAAAATAGAAAAACTGAGACATGTGTTTAACACATTGTCCTTAAAACAAATTCGTCCGCTATCGGGTGTTTGTTTCCCAAGATACAACAATTTGAAATTGTTCTTCTAGACCACCCAAACCCTCAATAAACATGGATTATATCCTCAATATAGCAAGAAAAAAGAAGAAGATAAAGTGGGGAAGAAAAGAATTTTCTTTTATTCTTTTGGTGTTCTCAAATGGTTGTAGAGTAGTGGTATTTATACTACACATTCTATAACCTTCCATTTAAACACCTCTATTAATCACAAAGATTAATGTGTGTTAATATGCAATTAAATTGTAATATTAATTACAACTTCAGTTACGAAAGAATGAAATATTTGCAAGAAAGGTCCCTGAATTTTTCTTTTTTTTTTCTCCCACCCATTACACTCTTTTATTTATGTCTTCGAACACCCTTCCTTTAAGGATTAATTTATCATTCGTATTAAATCTATTTTGGACATGTTAAAAAAATAAGGAAAACCCATTTTAATAAACTAATTAACACCAATTTAAAATGAGGAAAACTCATTTTAATAAATTGATTAACACCAATTTTTCAACAATTTTAAACGACCCAGATAAGAAGCCGAAGCTATGAAGAATACATTCAATGGATATACTCGGAACAACACCTACCCTATAACACTCGTGAGTATGTGTTAGCTGTTTTGGTATTAAAGACAAAAAAAAAATATACAATTTTTAATTTATGAATTATTAAATTTCCTGAATTTTGACCGTTATGTATAAGAATATATGATAAGGGTTTAATAGACATTTAAGTTAGCCTAAGGGTATTAAAAGTCATAAACGGAAACTAAAGATAAAGTACATAAATTCCGGAAGTATCAAAGATTAAAAGAAAAAGAAATTTGGGGTAGATTATGAAGCAATGAGCATAGATTAGGCACCAAAAATGTAACTTGAGAAATTGGATTACAATTAAACGGATCATCTCTTATTCAATACGGCCTACCAATAGGTTCCAGATTTTTCACATGAACACGTACTTCCTAAGGATTTCCTTTCCCAAACACAAATTTTACCTTAACTTTTCAAAAACAAAATTTCACTATATTCTTCAATTTTAACCCAAGTTGAAATTAACAAACAAGAATCATAAATATGTAAACAATTAGCGTCTTAGTACAGTAAACCATGCTTTTTTTTACGTCATTATAAGTTAAAAAGAAAACAATCATTTCTAGATTAAGTTCTTACCTCATTAAGTTAAAAAGAAAAATCACCTTATCCTCTTTATACTTCATGTTTTATTTCAAATTAAAACATACAACTACACATTAAAATCCTCCAAAAGTCATTAATTTAGTACACAAATACCACCATCAAGATCCAAAATAGAGTTGACACATGTTCGAATCCCACAGACTACTGATCAAATACACAAATATTCTCACAAAAACTTCAATAATCAAAACTCACACAGACAACTCCGTTTTGGAGATCAAAATCCCATCGGTATCCGCATACAAATACTCCCCATCCGAAATCCTCGTCCCACCAATCATAACCGCCACATGTTTCTCCCCAATCCCCTTCTTATTCGCCTTCACGGGATGAGACGCGAGTGCTCTCACACCAATATCACAGCTATTAATCTCATCAACATCGCGTACGCACCCATTGACCACAATGCCGGCCCACCCGTTATTTTGGGCTTGCACCACGGGATTGCCGCCCAGTATGGCACACCGTAAGCTTCCACCACCGTCAACCACTAGAACGCGCCCGTTTCCCTTTTCTTCTAGAAACTCACGCACTAAAACATTGTCTTCAAAGACTTTGAGAGTGACAACGGGACCCGAGAACACTTGGCGTCTCCCGTAGATTTGCAGGACGGGTTGCAGTGCACGTAGTTCGCCGCTTACGATTAGTTGAGGGTTCGCGTCGCATACTTCCGCGGTTGTAACCAAGGCCATGTCCTAACTTTTGTCTGTAGAAATGCAAGAAATAGCAACGTACTTTTATTTATTTGTTTTACTCCCTCCGTTCTAAAATTATAGTCCATCTTTCCTTTTTGGTTTGTCCCAAAATAATAGTCTACTTCTAAAAATAAATAACATTTTTACCAAAATACCCCCTCATTATTATTTAACCAACTAAGCATTTAATGAAACATTAAACGCAAAGTAAGGACAAAACTGTCATTTTATTATATAAAGTTAGTGGTAATTAATGTTTTTCTTAATCTGTGTGTTTTTTGTCTGTGGACAATAATTTTGGGACGGAGTGAGTATTTGTTTATTGTAGCATCTTGCTTTTTTTTTTCTTATTAACACAATGGAGTTTGAAAATCTAACCAATTATAGCATTGAACTTTTGATTTTTGTTGTTAAGAGAGTGTACTTTGAAGATATACCTAATTATAGTAAGTGAAAAATGTTTTGTATTTCAAAGACATTGCTATAATTGGGTATGTTTTTACCCTATGTAAATAAAGTAAAGTAAAAAATAGCAATGATTATATGAACTCAATGTTTCATGTATCAAAACTATTGCACTATTTTTGCTACAACGACATATATTGTAAAATTAAAGATATGTAAGATTAATCCTATTTGTTTAAGATTATTTGAGATTATCTGTGAGAATAAATAAGCATATGATTATGTCCATCCTACTTCACATGCCCAATTAATGTGTGTCAAGCTGAAACTACATGATATAAAGTTTCTGTCAAGTCTTTATAAATCCCCAATGTCTAATAATTGCAAGAAAAAAAGCAACTACTTTTCAAATAGAAATAGAAATTGGATCTAACTTTGCTAACTAACATGCAGATTATGATTTATGAACATATTTGTTGATGTTGACCTTAGATTGTCAGTCAAACTAGTCAAGAAAGGTAAGAATAATCACATATTCATTGCCAGATATGTTAAAAAAACACAAAAGGAAACACGAAACAAGATTAATTACATATTTATGAATAGATTTGAGGTAGTAGCTTTGGATTATCATGTCCTTTCAGATGTAACCTAAATGTAGATCTTAATATTTTGAAGAAAATTTTACGAACAGAATTGAAGGTTACAGCTCATGTTAGAGATATAATGGTGCTGATGTTAAATATGAAACGAAGGCCTAAGAAATTTGCATATGAAAACTATTTAAGCGAATACAGTGAAGTAACAAGATCTAGCCAGAAATTTGCTGGATAACTGGATTGCTAGTGATCTTATCCACATCTAACTGATTACTGATGAGAAGAACTTGAAATAAGGAGAATTTATAAAAGGTATTTCCTTCTTTCTAAATTCAATCTTTATTTTAACTCCTTGTTACAATTATGATCTGTTTATTCCTAAACCTTCAATTGATTGGATGAAACTTCAATTTATCCTTAAATTGTTGAGTTTGTCTAGGTAATCTTCTTCTTCTTCTGATCATTTATCTACGAAGAACTATCACAAAATCACACCAAACGATCGAAGCAGAAAACGTACCAGATCGAGAGAATCAGCTGATGGCGTTCGATAATTGGAGGATGATCGAGATCGAGATCGATACGAGAACCACAAGATTGGGTTTTTTCTTCCAACTTTTACATGTAGATGCACATCTTTGATCTATGAAGTTATATGGATTTAAAAAAAGAGGAAAAATCGAATAGTACAATTGATCAATGATCATCGTATACACAGTTTTTCTTTGGAGAGATAGGGACCGTAAAGATAGAATAAAATTTCATTACTTAATTATTGTTTTCGAGATGAAATAAACTTTTACTTTTACTTTTATTTTTACTTTTACAGTTTTATATTGCGCTTTAAAAATAGCTGATGCATTTTGAACTCGTTATCCAAAAAAATTTACGTGAAAATTGATTATGGGTTATTGTTAGAAAAAATTTGTTATTTAGTTTTAATTTATAGAAAAGTTTTAACTTTTATTTTTTATTTTTTGTATAACCTATAACAAAATAATTAGATTTTTTTTAACAATAACCGGATGAATGATTATTCAGAAACTTGATTGCTTATAATTTGTTAAGAATACTATTCTTGTGGAGTAAATTATAGTTTTGTTACATGTGATATACGTTCTTTTGCAAGTGTGTTCTTAGTTTTGGAAATTTGACACATGGATCTTCGTAGTTGTTAAATATATCAATGTTGGTCTTTATCGCAGTTGCTCTTATAATGTCATTTTGTTAAGTATACATAAAATGAAATGACTAAAATGCACCTATCTTTTTTGTCTTCTTATTTAATATATCTTTTTGTTTTCAAAATTATTATTATTACTAAATTAGTTAATGGGGCCCACCCTATACCCTCATCACCATTATCACCACCACAAATCACCACCACTATGACCATCACCATCAACCTGAAATCCCTAGCCTGAAATTACAACCAAATAAAACCCTAGTTTACAAATCAAATCTAAAAAAAAATGGGAAGGACAACCCTAATTAAAAGCAAAATTAGAGATTGGAGTTGTAGTGGAGAAAAAGAAAGATGGTGGTTGGGGTTGTCGGGGAGAAAAATAAAGCCAAAGAGAGGTGGCCAGAATCGCTAGTCTTGTTTGCATTTGAGTCTCTCAAGTCTGCAATGTAGTTAGCATAAGTAAGAGAGAGAAAAAAGACAGAGTTGAAGGGCGATGGGGGCAGTGAGTTGAATGCCAATAACGATGGATAGGGGTACCAGTGACAAGAGGAGCAAGGTTGTGGGCAGTGGCAGACCTTAGTGGAGCATTTGGAGTTCCGGGCCACTGCTCAATTTCCGGCACGTAGTGCAAATATATTTTTTTTGTTTTTTCTATTAGGTGCACCCCCTTGAAGTACGAGGGATACTCCTACTAAAACAGTAAGCGTCTGCCACTGGTTGTGGGTGTGTCTAATTGGTTTATATTGAAATAATAAATAAACTGTAAAATTTAAAATGATACAATAAAAGGTAAAATAGTCATTTAAGAAATTTTAAAAGTCTAAATGTTAGATATAACGACTTAGGGACCAAACTGGCTAGAAAATGAAACGACGTAGACGAGCTATGTAATGAAATTTTTTTTTGGATAAAACTATAACTTATTATAACACATGACCATACTTGTAATTTACTATTTGTTTAATATATGATTTCTTCATTATTGTCTATTACATTATTATATTATTGAGGCGGATAGGTTGTGATGGTGATGTAACTAGATTTGAATAGAGATTTAGATATGATTGGAGTCTAAATGTGTAGTATATTTTCGAGTTCAGAGGTATGAATCTCTTGGACCTATGATCACAAAGGAAAGAATAGGACCGATTATAAGTAGGGATGTATATGAGATTACGCTTTGATGTGTAAGTTAAAGTGTAAAGAATTGAAAGAGTGAATATTATGGTTTACTCGAAATCCAATGAGTGTAGTATTTATATTGTTGTTGTGAGAGACATGATCAACCTTTTGTCTTAAAAAGGTTGATGGTACGGTCTACTTTTGGCATACTTGTATATTGTGCTTTTAGAGAATGAAGTGTTAGAAAAAGAGGATGAACAGATTGCTTGGATTCTGTAAAAGTCGTGAATCACTATCAAATTGAAGTATTTCGATGGTACAGATCGAACACTCAATTGGATGAAATTCAGAGATACGAAATCAGAGAATGTATGTGAAAATGTTCTTTAAAAGATGTACCAGAAAAATGACCAAAACGGCTATATGATTTCTGCCTGAAAACTGTCACTACACAGTTACAAATTGTCATAAAAAACTACCAAATCTATCATTAAAGGGATCTCAGGGAAAAAGGGTCAACTTTCTAAAAATAGGATTTTTGATGCATTTTTTAATATAGCAACATAGTTAGTGTTGCTTGGACTCCGCCAGGGGCTGCCGCCCCTGGGACCTTGCTCGCAAGGGCGCTGCCCCCAGACCCCCATTCGTTTAGGGGCTTTTCCCCTAAATAACAGGGTACTTTGAATCTTGGAAAACTTGAATAAGTGTGTACTCCTACACCATTTAACTTGTTCAATATTCAACAAGATCACTTTTGGTCAACAAATTTAATCCTATTACACTTAAATAATATTGATGATATAAAATAACTAACATAAAGGGGATGCACACGTCGTTATATTTTGTGGGGGATAGTTCCACTAAAATACCGTTTTGTGGCGAGTCTTTTTGGTGCATAGTCTACAACTTTGGGCTTTATTTAGTAAGCTCATGGCCGTTCCAAACATATTTTGGGCCCAGGGCGAGAGAAAAAAATGGGCCCTTAAAATACATAAATGACATCAAGTTTTTTTTTATAGTAACTCAATAATTGAAAGAAAATTATTTGTATTATCTTCTAAATATAATAATTTTCATAAAAATTTGGGCCCTTTTGAAAGATGGGCCTTGGACGGTCGCCCCTATCGCCCACCATCTGGGACGGGCCTGAGTAAGCCCCTTTTTCTAGATTGTGCTAGCATGCCAAGAATTAACATGCTTCAAACTTTTCACCGATATAATTTTCCCATATATACCACATGAATTCCCTTTATCTATACAAATACATCTATTTTCATATATCATTAAATTTAGTCGCACCCAGAAAGATGTAGTAGATAATATTGACCATATTATTTATACTCTGTCCGTCCCAATATTATTGTCTACATACAAAAACACACAAATTAAGAAAAACATTAATTATCACTAACTTTATATAATAAAATGACAGTTTTGTCCTCACTTTACATTTAATGTTCCATTAAATGCTTAGTTGGTTAAATAATAATGAGGGGGTATTTTGGTAAAAATGATATTTATTTTTAGAAGTGGACTATTATTTTGGGACAAACCAAAAAAAGAAAGATGAACCGTAATTTTGGGAATGATAAGAATGATACATAAAATTATTCTAAATATCTCTCTATCTATAAGGATGGAACACAGTGGAACAAAAAAGACAATGCAAAATATCCCATAACCTCTATATTGATGTACACCACTTCATCCCAACCTGTTTCACCTTCCCGATAATACTCTATTTGCCGCTTACTTAATGGCATTTCGGTGACCCCCACATCTTCTACATGGCCACACATGATTTGGTGCTTCCTTTTTACCCCATTGATCTACTTCCCTTTCTCTTTTGGTCTGAATCCCCTAATCATATTATGTTGCACCCAATAAGATAAGTTAAAACATATACTAAATGATTAATCGATAATTAGACGACGCCTAGGTGTTAGGCGGCCTCTTACCATCTACAATTAATGCAAATCGCTCGAGTTAACCAGAATCGGTCCTAGACAGTGTAGGTGGTTTAAATTGGTCAACAAGTTAGACAGACAAAATTTTCAAAAAGGGTCATCGATTAGTCAAATTTATGATAATCAGTGACATTATGATGGTTGATGACTAACCACTCTAAAGAAAATTATATAAAGACCGGACACTTTTGACATCACGGTCACCTTGACAGTTTTAACAGTTTTTTTTTCTCTTTTTTGACAATTCTGTAAGAGACAATTCTGTTTAATCGCACAGCTGACAATATTGTTTTTAAGTGGCTTACCCTTGGATTATTAATTTGTTGTTGTAACAATAATTGCCTTAGTCAAGCAAACTACGTTTTCTGTTTACTCGAAGCATCATCACAGCCCATTCATGCGACTTGATCACACAATTTTGTTAGACGTTATAAAGGAAATAACAAGTTGGTTAGTTAGTTTTTTTTTTTTTTTTTTTTTTTTTTTTTTTTTTTTTTTTTTTTTCATCTGACATCAGGACAATTTGATCTTCTTATAATCAGGCTTGATCGCAAAAATCAATCTGATTTGAACGAAACTTGGTAATGTAATAATAATAACATAAAAAACTTTACATTGATATTACTAATGATTTATTATCTAAGACAATTCAACATTTAAATCTTAAAATTAATTACCAGTTTTGCTTGCCTTTGATATTACTAATGACTCAATATTAGTTCACAATATTAATTGTCTGTTTGCTAGTCAAGTTTGAAATACAAGAATTTATGTTATTGCTTTATATATAAAACAAAAGTAGAAAATCTGTAAGGTTAATTTCATGAAACGGCAACCACTAACGAATAGACGTGATGTTGGACCACCATTACTTTACGTTATAACCAAGTCAACACTTCATGTCAATATAATATAAACAATAATTGGTTAAAATCATCAACCTTTCCTTAAATAATAAGTTTCATAGATTTTCTTGGCTTAAATATTTAGAAAGGAACACGTGTTATCCAAGATCAAAAAATATACAAATTGGTTGTTATTTTATGTTATTAATCTTTTCGGCTATTATATGTAGACAATTTTATTTTGTTATTAAATATTAATCATTACATATATCATCAAATATGGATAAAATGGGAAAGTAGCATTTTTTTTTCAATGTCTTAATTTCATATGACGATACATTTTCTATGAACCATGTGGATTATGTGTGCAAACTTTGAATCCATCAACACATTAAAAATTAGATAAGAATCTCCTAAAAGGATTGACTTGTACATGAAAAGGTAACGTTAGTACCACAAAGTTCAAATAAAAATTATTAAACGATTAATTCGTTAATTATTATACTCAAGAGACATAAAAATCAAATCCAATCGAGTAACACATGCATCCTCTCCCTCTCCCATAAGCCATAAAAAGCCTTGTTCTTCCATTCTCTCCACCAAAAACCTCATTCACAATCACATAGACACATTTCTCTTACAAAATGATGAACTCAAGTGTCTTTAGAAATGGCTACAAAGTTCACCACCACATGAACACCATATGTCGGAGGCATTCCATTTCAGGTTCAGTCGGTGTTCCAATACATAAAATCCATGTCCAACAAGAACTAAAAGTCTCCAAGGCTTTTTATAGCCGATTTAATGGAAGAAGAACGAAAGAGATGGAGTTACATGTTCCAGTTCATAGCATTGTAAGTACTAAAACCTATAGTACAACACTATTAGCTTCGATCACGAATAGTGGAGTTGTTCGGTGGTATTTGAGGATGATTAAAACACAACCTATTCTTACTAAAAGCGTCACAGCTTCCTTAGTTTACACTGCTGCTGATTTAACATCTCAGGTTTGTTTTCCTCTTTCAATAGCAATTATAACTAATCTTTTACCTATAATCTATCACGTGTTTGGATGACAAAAAATGGGATAGAATCTAAGAATATCAATGACGATGTATGATAGAAATACCCTTTATTGATTTTTTATAGTTTAGTTTTTGTTTTAAAAATCCATATATGAAATGAATTACGTACAAAAGCATAATTAAATAATTATTTGTATATAGATCTAAATATGTATACGTATATAGTTAAGAAAATACGGAGTTAATAATTTTGCTATTGGTTGAAATTGAAGGGTGACAATCGTTACAGATATATAGGTAAGAAAATACGGAGTAAATAATTCTTTACATCTTCAGGAAAAATAAAAATCAATCAAATACAGCTTTTATAGGAATCCAATTCCGTCAATATGACAACCAAACGCATTACATTTAGTTATTTAATATTTTAATCCTTCTATGATCGCCTTTTGTAATAAACTTTATCAAAATTCAAAAACAGACGCACCTTTAGTCTCATTTAGATTTAGTTCTTTAAAGTTTAATCCTCCTATTATCACTTTTTGTCATCAGTTTTTTCATCGTTAACATTCAATCAAATGTTCATTTTCAGAAATTTCTAGATTTAATTCCTTTGATTAACCTCAACTACTCTTTTTCGATATTTTTATTATAGTAAGATCATATAATGTAAACAATCACAATTACTCCCCCTATCACATGATGCAGGCCACATGTTTATTTCATCTTTTCAAGTCGATTATCTTTTTGTATATGGATATTCATCCACGATATATTCTTTGATTAAAAACAAATATCTAGTTTCCACCAAATTCTTGGATGAAAAAGAATGACAAAAAAATGAAATAGACAGATAAGCTAATTCATGAAAAGAAAAACATCGTCTAGATGAGGAATATAAACTAGCATAACGGAAGGAATCTCTTTCCTTTAAGAGTGATTTATTACATTCCATCATGCATATCAAACAACATTTTTCATTCACTTATTGATTTCAAACGATTGTAGTAGTGTCAAGTGTGATGTTTAATATCGATTCTAACACCATCTTCAGACAATGACAAGGCAATCATTAGAGCCTTATGATCTCATTCGTACTTGTCGTATGGCTGGATATGGAATGATCATTTTAGGTCCCACACTACATTTATGGTTCAACTTCTTGTCAAGAGTGTTCCCTAAGAAAGACGTTTTTACAACGTTGAAAAAGATATTCATGGGACAAGCAATATATGGACCTATTATGATGGCTGTATTCTTCTCAACCAATGCAGCCCTACAAGGTATATATTACCCTTCATGTTATCCATACTATACATTGTTCCCTTATATAATAGTAGCCTTGAATGAATGATAGTATGATACGTTGAGTTATTGATTTTCTCTCCAAAAGAGTCCTTATGAAGAAGGTATATAGACTCCAAAATTGAAAACTGACGTTGAAATCTATTAAATCTATCAGGTGAAAAGGGTAAAGAAATTGTAGCTCGTTTGAAACGAGACATGTTGCCAACAATGATCAATAATGTTATGTATTGGCCGATGTGTGAGTTTGTCATCTTTAGATTTGTCCCCGTTCCTTTACAGGTAATACCAATATTACATTATTTTATTTTATTTTTAGAAATTATTAGAAATATGTATTGAGTTTTGATGTTGATTTTGAACAATGTAGCCACTTGTGAGCAACTCGTTCTCGTATGTATGGACGATTTACATCACATACATGGCCAACTTAGCAAAAACAGTCGCCAATTGATAAAACATCGTCATAGAACTAGCAACCAACTTACATCTACCGAAGGCGGAATATTTGAGGCACAACATGTTGTTGTACTCAAGTTACAAGTCAAATTTGTACAAATTGTTTACGTGTTTAACATCGAGCATATCAATAATGATTTCATTTCATATTTAGAGTCAATTTAACCTCATACAAGTTTTAGTGAGTTTGCACGGTTCAACTCTTTAAGAGCATCTACTATGGTATTTTTTCAAAAAAAAAAATTAAAGAAATATTTAAAGCATTTATAAAACGTCCATGATTTTAAGGTTGTTGTGGCATGGATCATGAGGCATAGTGAGTGCTCATGTGGCATGGATCATATCCATGTCCAAGGCCTGTTTCATAACTCCCCATTTGGCTCCACCAATTCTATTAATTTAATTTATTTACATTTTCAATTATAACACTTAAATTTATATTAAATACGCAATTTACATTTTTTTTATTTAGTACAAGTATATGATAAAAATTGGAGATTATTTCAAACAAACTATATCATTAGATAGACTTCATTAATACATATGCTAAAACTAGGTGTTTGGATATGCAGAACATTTTTGAAACTTATATTTATATGAAGAACATAATGTTTATCCAACAAATAAATGCTAGACTAAAATGTTGAATTTCAAATATGTTCTTCATGTTCGAAAGCGTAGTTTTCAAAAATAAGCTTTATACTGTTAAATATATATTGAAATTGCAAAAGTGTTTTTTGTTTTATTCCATCTTTTTTAACTTTTAATTTTTTTTTTTTGAACTTGATTGTCTATATTTGCTTTTTTGAAAAATGAATATATTTTTTATACCAAATAGGAAAGGTTGTTTGATTATCCCGTATTTATATTGAAAAGAATATTATTATTTGACTAATTTTGTCTTCCATATAAAAGAAAAAGTAAACGAAAGCCCAAAAGCAAAAGACAGCTATGCTAGGTAACGCCACATGGCGTGGCGTTCAAGTAGGAGGGGCATTTTCGGGAGTCCCGAGAATAAATGAAAATGGCAACGTGTAAGATACCTATTGTGCTTTATAACACACGTGGCAATAGCTTTTTTGACTAGCCTACCCCTTTTGCTGTTGCAACTAGAATACTGGAGTTAAACAAACTGCATTTTCATTCCACTCGCAGCACTGTGACAGTGAATTTACGCGCTTGATCACATAACCTATGTTGATACTTTCATATTAAAAAAACCGATTGAACAATTTTGTAAGTTTTAGTTGCATCAACCATGAGTTAAGTAGTTAATGATAAACGTGCAGTTGCAACACCATCACTTTGGGTTTCAAATTTTTAGAACCGTGGAAAGTTTATTAATAAAAGGGCAAAGCATCCATTTCACAAATAAACAAATAAATGATCAAGATCTTTTTTCATCGTGGGGTAAGGGGTTGAATGCATTGTAATTCGGCGAGAAGTTATGGTGGTCGGCGTACTATCAGAAAATGCTCCTACAAGCAATCAATTGATTTCCCCTAAAATTCAAAAAGAACTTTTGTAATGTTTTGCACGATAAGTACTTTTGAGTATTTATGAAAAGATTGGTTAAGTAGTTGATGAATCTAGTAATGTTTCGAAAAAATAACAAATGACTATTGTTTTGCTATATGTCGATAGTCTTGGCTTTGTGAAGGAAAGATTCATTAGAGTCGTGTATGTGAAAGATACATCCTCTTTGACACTCAAAAACACCATAAATAAAGTATTTATAAGTAATAAATTGAGTTTTTAGTCAGGTAATTTATTCTTTACATTTTTGTTATTTCAATTTAATTATATATATATATATATATATATATATATATATATATATATATATATATATATATATATATTGTCTGGTTCCGATGAATACTCTTTTTTCGGTGAGGACGTCTTAAAATAATTGAAAAAAATATATAAATCATAAAATTGAGCATAGTACTACGTCGGAGAGAAAAAAATTGGAAAAAAAATTAGATCATTAAAATTGAATCAGCAATCATAAAAAGTGAATCGTGGATCATAAAAATGATCTATGCTTCAATTTTAATGATCAAAATTATTTTTTTTCCAATTTTTTTTCTCTCCGATATAGTAATATGCTCGATTTTATTATTTGTATTTTTTTTTTAATTTTTTAAGGTGTCATCACGAGTCCTCACTGAAAAAAAAGTTTTCACCCAATCATGTTTCTCTCTCTCTCTCTCTCTCTCTCTCTCTCTCTCTCTCTGTAGCACCTGGTTCTTGGTATGTATTATGTTATTAAATCTTCATTTATTTTTGCATCTTTGGCCTTGGACACGACGAGTCAAAGGACTGACTCGCCGAGTAGAAGCAGGATGAGGTACGGGGTTTAAGCTGCGGACTCGGCAAGTAGCCGCTGTTTGGACAAAAACCCTAATCCAGGGGTTTGCACCCAATTTAAACGACCTTATGCAGCCTACTTTCCCCCTTTATGCTCCCAAACACTCCTCATAGCAAACCCTAGCCGTTTTTTAGTAGATCTAAGGCTTTTGAGTGATTCTTGTGAGTTTTGATCTCAAGGAAGAAGGAAGAGCATAGAAGGATCAAGAGGGGACTGAAGGATTCGAGTTTGGTTCATCATTTGCAGTCTTTGGAAGGTATAAAGTCTGAACCTTGCTCATTCATTTGTTAGATCCCTCTTTGAGGTGATTTAGGGCTTTTATAAGCCATTTTTGGTGGCCAACCATGTTTGCAAACATGGTTGGGGGTTTGGGCTTCTGTATCATGTCATTTTATGAGCCACAAGTCAGATCTAGGTTGCTTTTTGCACCAAGGAAGGCCCCATGCAACAAAAGAGCCATTTTAGAGCCTTTTAAGCTCTAATGTCCCATGCATGCACGTAAAGTTTGTAACTTTACGTGCTAGATCGAGTTTAGGGGACTGGATATATCATTTGGTTAAGTGTTGTACATCAGAAATCGAAGTTCTTAGTAAGGAATGTGTTAGACTCGGCGAGTCCATTCCTGGACTTGGCGTGTCCAAGGGTTTTGGTCCCATATCAGTGAGGGTCACAAGGACCAGTTGAGTGTGGGAGGGTTTTAGGAGTCCCGGGGAGTGACCCAACGTTCTGGACTAAGCAAAGTGTTCTAGGAATTTGTAACAGCCCGGATTCCCAGGTATTATTCATTTAATTATTTTTGGTAATTTGTGAGGAGACTCAGCGAGTTGGAGCCTAGACTCGCCGAGTATGATCGCGGATTTGGACGCGGGTTCGCGTCCGAACTCGGCGAGTCCAAGAGTGGACTCGGCGAGTCCACGTTGTTTAATGAAACCCTAATTTCCCGGCCCTGAGCCCTATTTAAAGGACCTTATAACCCTTCATTGCGGCTACCCTCGACCTTGAGAGCACTAGAGCATCTGAGAAACCTTGTGAGTGAGAAAAGAGGCCATTATTCACCATCTTTGTGTGTGTTAGCAAGAAGGGAAGAGGAAGGCCAAGCTAGGAGAGTTGGGGAGCTTGGATCTACTTCCATTTCGGCAGAGGAAGCTATTTGAGGTAATATTCAGAGCTTATTCTCGTGTTTTTATTGATATGGTCAAATCTAGGGTTTCTTCATGCCTTGTTTACCTTGTAATTGGAGTGTGAGAGGTCCCATGGGGAATTGGTACCTAGATCTGGACCTTAGTAGGTCCAGAGAGTCCCAAATGCTCTGCTTTATGCCTATCCTTTTGAGTTGTGGACTTAGGTTACCATTTTAGATGTCATTTCACCAAAAGAAGCCTTGTAGGCGTTGCATGGTAGCCAAGATTGTAACTTTACATGATAAATGTGCTTGGAAGGACTGGATCTATGAGTTAATAGAACGGATCTGACCTCAGGAGTGAGTTTGAGTTCATGCATGGCTTAGACTCGCCGAGTCCGAAGAACAGACTCGGCGAGTAGCATGAAGATTGTCCATAACCACTCAGTGAGTGGTCTTACCGAGTTAAGGGTTGACTCAGTGAGTCAAGGAGAGTCAGAGAGGGTTGACAGGTGGACTGAGTCAAGCTGAAACTCGCCGAGTTGTTCTTGAGACTCGGCGAGTTGAGTCGTGGTGGCCCCGCGATTCATGCTAGGTGGAACTCGTCGAGTCAGGGAAGTACTCGACGTGTCAAGAGAGGATCCTAAGGAGTCAGTGAACACGTATAGACTCGCCGAGTCTCTCTAGTGCACTCGCCGAGTCCGGTCAAGTTGATAGTTGACTGTTGACCGTTGACCAATGTTGACTTGATAGGGGTAGTCAACCTTAGTTGTGAAAGTGTTAATTAGAGATATATGATGTTATAGGAGGATTATAGCTCGGAGGATCGAGCACGAGTGATTTCCGGGATTTGCGAGTTATCGAGATACACGAGGTGAGTCTTCTCACTATACTTTACCTTGAGTAGGTAACCAGAGTTATGTGACAGAGTATTTGTATGCTATATGTAAGTTATGTGTTGTACTGCATTATTTCTATGTGATTGATGATGTGCATGTTTATAGAGTTGGAACCGGAAGGTTCCCAGAGTTAGAACCAGAGGGTTCACAGAGTAGGGTCCACGGACCCATAGAGTTATAGCCTCGAGTGGCTAATATGTGTGTATGTGTGGTGTTTTGGGGAACTCACTAAGCTTTATGCTTACAGTGTTGGTGTTATTTGTTTCAGGTACTAGTGATGACCGTGGGAAGGCGCCAGCTTGATCAGTACACACACATAGGATTTTTATGATATGTGATCTTGGGATTCTTTGTATGACATTGATTGGAGTTTCAAACACTGATGTTTTTATGAAAATTAAATGAATATGTTTTATATTATGCGAAAAATTATTTTGAAATTCACATTGTTACAAGTTGGTATCAGAGCCTTGGTTTGAGGGATTCGAGTACACCTTCGGGCTTATTTGAACTCAAACTAAGGATTTGAGAAGTATTTTCAAAAAGAATAAAAGATTTTTGGAAGAACACAGAGCAGAGTTGTGTGTACGATCAGTCCGCGCCCGAACGGTGATTTCCCAAAATACCCTCATGTTATGTGATATTGATATTGATATGATGTATCCTCATGCTAGAGTAGGCTAGGTACTCCTATTAGGACTAGAGTGGCCTGATTTGTGATGCCTTAGCCTAGGGAGAGGTGAGCTGCTATGAGATGCTTGAGAGTGAGTAGGTAGCAGCGAGGGGCTTATGACAGATTTGTTAGAGAGTGGACTGTGCATGATAGAGTACTTGGAATTTGGGATCCGAAGAGGAGGACTTGGGGTGTATTCTGATACGGTGCGGACAGTAGTATTGGACCCGTAATACTGAAAGCACCGGAGCGGTGTACAGCCCAAGTAGGAATCTTTGGAATACCAAGGATCAAGGAGGGATGAGTTGTCGAGTGTGAGTATGCTCGAATGGATTCTAATTTATCGTATGTTGTATTTCAGAGGTAGATCATGGTGAGGACACGTCTGATGCCTGAGAGCAGTGAGACCAGTGATGAGGAGATCCGCCGGATCATCCATGAGGAGGTGGCTGCGGCCATCAGGGCGGAGATACCAGAGATGTTTGGTTCTATTAAGACCACGTTGATTGAGACCTTCGACGAGCGTTATGCCGCTTTTTCTGAGGCTGTTGTTGCAGCGGCTACCGAAGCTATTGCTGCCGCGAGGCCGTAGGGTGGTGATGTGTGCTATTCCGAGAGTTCAGCAACACAAAACCACCAGAGTTTGATGGGACCCAGGACCCGGTGGCGGCTATGAGATGGATTTCTGACATAGAGGGGTGTTTCTTCACTTGCTCAACTCCTGAGCATTTGAAGGTTCGGTTCGCGCTGAACCAGCTTCGCTTGGGAGCGAAGGACTGGTGGAAGTTTGTGACGGCGCACTTTACGCCTGCTGAGCTTGCGGCAGTGACCTGGGAGAGGTTCACTGCCATGTTCCGAGATGAGTACGTTCCCCAGGTGGAGAGGGAGCGTTTGGTCCAGGAGTTTCTGACCCTCAAGCAGGGTACTGAGTCTGTTACGGTGATTACCAAGATGTTCCATGAGAGGGCGATGTTCTGCCCTGAGCACGTGTCTACTGAGCAGGCACGTATGAGTCGATATTTGAGTATCTTGAGGCGAGACATTCGGGAGTTCGCGGCAAACTCCTCGTACCGGACATTTGCCGAGCTTCAGGCAAATGCGCGGAAGAGGGAGATTGAGCTAGAGACTCAGGCCAGAGAGGAGGCGGAGTCTCAGGGGAGGGATCGGCGGCCGGCGCAGTCTCAGCCGGCAGCCAAGCGGCCCAAGCCGCTGATCCCAAACCAGGGAGCCAGAAGGGCCGCACTTGTGGGAAGTGTGGCAAGGTTCATGATGGAGTCTGTAGAGCGGGATCTTGCTACAAGTGTGGCAAGGAGGGACACATGGCCAAGGACTGCCCCAAGGGGTTTGCGGTGTGTTTTCACTGCAACCAGACCGGACACCGGAAGGCAGAGTGTCCGCAATTTCGAGGATCATATCATGGAGCACCTCAGGGATCTGCCCCTGCCGCCATCAGAGCTACCGAGAGTCGGCCAGTGAAGGCCGAGGCGCCGAGAGCACGAGGGAGAGCTTTTCAGTTGACCGCGGAGGAGGTCCGCGCAGCACCCGATGTCGTGGCTGGTATGTATTCTTTCGTGTATTTATTTTGATATTGAGATATTATTCTTATATTATGTTATGCGTAGGTACTTTTCTTGTGAATTCTGTACCTGCCTTGGTGTTGTTTGACTCGGGTGCTAGTCGATCTTTTGTATCTTTGGCTTTTAGTCAGCATATCAGTGTTAGTCGTGAGGCATTGAGTCGGCCTCTGAGAGTTTCCATAGCTGACGAGAGGGTGATATATGCCACGGAGGTTCTCCGAGGGTGCGTAGTCAAGATTTTCGGTGTTGAGTTCCCGATTGATCTGGTTCCTATTGCGATGGGTGATGTCTGTGTCATTGTGGGCATGGACTGGTTGAGCAAATTCGGTGCGGTTATCGACTGCGAGCGACAACTGGTGACCATACGAGACCCTAGTGGGGGAGTTCTTACGGTGTATGGTGAGGGTACACGTTCTGGATCAGCGTTTTGTTCGGCCGCTAGGGCGAGGCAGTGTCTACAGCATGGCTGTAAGGGTTTTTTGGCGTATGTGATGGATACGTGGGTGGATTCCGAGAGACCGAGGTCTATTGAGGAGGTTCCGATAGTGCGTGAGTTCCCTGATGTATTTCCTGAGGAGTTTCCGGGTGTGCCTCCTATGAGGCAAGTGGAGTTCAGTATCGATTTGGTTCCGGGGGCCGCGCCTATCGCTAAGGTGACTTATCGCCTTGCACCTCCAGAGATACAAGAGTTATCTTCGCAGCTTCAGGAGCTGCTGGGAAAGGGGTTTATTCGGTAGAGCAGCTCGCCGTGGGGAGCGCCTATCCTGTTCGTCAAGAAGAAGGATGGTTCACACCGAATGTGCATTGATTACCGGGAGTTGAACAAGCTGACGGTCAAGAACCGTTACCCGTTGCCGAGGATCGACGATTTGTTCGATCAGTTGCATGGAGCGTCTTGGTTCTCCAAGATTGATTTGAGGTCTGGATATCATCAGGTGAGGGTGCAAGATGAGGACGTCCAGAAGACAGCGTTCAGGACGCGTTATGGGCATTACGAGTTTGTGGTGATGCCTTTTGGGCTCACCAATGCCCCGGCAGTGTTCATGGATCTCATGAACCGAGTGTGCAGGCCGATGACCGTGGTATTTTGGGGAACTCACTAAGCTTTGTGCTTACAGTGTTGGTGTTATTTGTTTCAGGTACTAGTGATGACCGTGGGAAGGCGTCAGCTTGATCATTACACACATGGGATTTTTATGATATGTGATCTTGGGATTCTTTGTATGACATTGATTGGAGTTTCAAACACTAATGTTTTAATGAAAATTAAATGAATATGTTTTATATTATGCGAAAATTTATTTTGAAATTCACGTTGTTACAAGTTGGTATCAGAGATGTTTGGGTCTATTAAGACCACGTTGATTGAGACCTTCGACGAGCGTTATGCCGCTTTTTCTGAGGCTGTTGTTGCAGCGGCTACCGCAGCTATTGCTGCCGCGAGGCCGCAGGGTGGTGATGTGTTGCTGTTCCGAGAGTTCAGCAACACAAAACCACCAGAGTTTGATGGGACCCAGGACCCAGTGGCGGCTATGAGATGGATTTCTGACATAGAGGGGTGTTTCTTCACTTGCTCAACTCCTGAGCATTTGAAGGTTCGGTTCGCGCTGAACCAGCTTCGCTTGGGAGCGAAGGACTGGTGGAAGTTTGTGACGGCGCACTTTACGCCTGCTGAGCTTGCGGCAGTGACCTGGGAGAGGTTCACTGCCATGTTCCGAAATGAGTACGTTCCCCAGGTGGAGAGGGAGCGTTTGGTCCAGGAGTTTCTGACCCTCAAGCAGGGTACTGAGTCTATTACGGTGATTACCAGGATGTTCCATGAGAGGGCGATGTTCTGCCCTGAGCACGTGTCCACTGAGCAGGCACGTATGAGCCGATATTTGAGTATCTTGAGGCGAGACATTCGGGAGTTCGCGGCGAACTCCTCGTACCGGACATTTGCCGAGCTTCAGGCAAATGCCCGGAAGAGGGAGATTGAGCTAGAGACTCGGGCCAGGGAGGAGGCGGAGTCTCAGGGGAGGGATCGGCGGCCGGCGTAGTCTCAGCCGGCAGCCAAGCGAGCCAAGCCCGCTGATCCCAAACCAGGGAACCAGAAGGGCCGCACTTGTGGGAAGTGTGGCAAGGTTCATGATGGAGTCTGTAGAGCGGGATCTTGCTACAAGTGTGGCAAGGAGGGACACATGGCCAAGGACTGCTCCAAGGGGTTTGCGGTGTGTTTTCACTGCAACCAGACCGGACACCGGAAGGCAGAGTGTCCGCAATTTCGAGGATCATATCATGGAGCACCTCAGGGATCTGCCCCTGCCGCCATCAGAGCTACCGAGAGTCGGCCAGTGAAGGCCGAGGCGCCGAGAGCACGAGGGAGAGCTTTTCAGTTGACCGCGGAGGAGGTCCGCGCAGCACCCGATGTCGTGGCTAGTGTATGCTAGTGGTAGGGGTGGAATAGTCCCCAGTTACCGGTTGAAAGATACCGATGATGATTACCGGTTGAAAGATACCGATGACGATTACCGGTTGAAAGATACCGATGATGATTACCGGTTGAAAGATACCGATGATTATTACTGGTTGAAAGATACCGATGGTATTGTATGGTATGTGGTATGATGGGGGAACTCACTAAGCTTTGTGCTTACGGTTGCAGTTTTTGGTTTCAGGTACCTCTTCATCTAAGGGGAAGGAGCCGGCGGCGTAGCATGGCATCACACACACTCAGATATGATTTCCGCACGATGTTTTTTGGGATTGTACTCTGATATGACATTTGTTCATTGTTGGGGGTTTCAAATATGATACTTGGTTTTGAGATGACGTGTTTATACAATATTTTCTAATGAATGTTTTATGAATTAATTAATCAAAAATTAAATTTTTGGGCTTGAATTTTGGGATGTTTCAAGTTGGTATCAGAGCCCTGGTTTGAGGGATTCGAACACGCCCTCGGGGGTGTCTGGAGTCAAAATAAGGGGCTAAAAGATTTTTACAATAAAATGGTTTTCTAAAAATCTAAGCGAAAGGATTTTACGAAAGACAAGGTGTGTGATGCATGCGACCGGCCAGGCTCAAGTAAGTTTTTCCCAAGATACCCATACATGTTATGTTATGCTATATGGCTTGATTCAGAATTGCATGCTAGAATAGGACTAAGGATCTAGGAAGATGCCTTGTGTGCCTGATATATGATTCTGATAATCGCATGCTAGTTAGGGCTAATGATCTAGGAGGATGCCTTATATGCCTATTGTATGAGCTGTATGCTAGGGCTGTTTAGTCAGTAGTAGGATGGCCTGCATAGGTTATGCCTGATTTGGTTACTCGATGCACGAATACTGCTTGCTTTGTGCTATGGGGGTCTGGCTATTTTCGACTAACTAAGGAGCGGATATGTAACAGTACCTTCAAGTTAGTTAGGGGGAAATGGTAGAGGCTCCTGTGCAGCTGATGGTGGAGAGTAGGTCGGAGAGTGCCCTAGGGAAGCCTAGGAATGAGGTTAGTGGAAAGGGGTATCGGTAAAGGGACCTGGTGAAGTCGAAGAAATCCTTGAGGAAAGCACGGGTAGATGTGGAAGGTAGTATGGGCCCGTACTACTTAAAGCAGAGGACCCGTACTCGAATCAAGGAGGGCCTAGACGAAATCGGGAACCTTAGGAAGTATGTTAGATCCCTCGAGTATATGAGTGATCCTGACCTTTATGCGTGCATTTTCAGTATGGTGACCACAAGACTTGGAGCAGGAGGTTCCGGATCAGGATCAGGCTCAGGTTCGGGATCCGAGCAGGTTGTTGACGGGCTACGTGATTTCATCGCGTCTGAGTTCACAAGAGGCATCCTTGAGTCGACCCCTATCATCTTCGGGTCGATCAAGGAGGGGATTGTTGAGCTGATGGAGGATCATCTCTGGTTATTCAGGAGTGATATGGCGTCTGGCCATGTGGGTACGCGCACACTGTCCTTTAAGGAATTTTGTGGAAGTGGTGCGCCGAATTTCCATGGGGTGAAAGACCCCATTGCTGCTAGGAGATGGATCGCAGACATTGAGTCTACGCAGCTGACGAGCTTCTACCCAGAGGGTTCGAAGGTGCGATATGCAGCAGGATGCTTGCGAGACAGGGCAAGAGATTGGTGGGAGTCTGTTGGTGACTCATTGAGAGCCTCGGCTGTTAAGGCTATGACTTGGTCGGACTTTGTGACCAGATTCAGGGCGGAGTTTGCGCCAGTTGTGGAGCTTCAGCGGCTGGCCAAGGAGTTTTTGGATATGAGGCAGACTACGGAGATTGTGGCGGAGAACACCGCCAAGTTCCGGGAGAGGGCATTGTTGGTGCCCCAGTATGCGGGTGATGAGGATATGAGGAGGACCCGCTACCGCGACATGCTACGAGCTGACATTCGGGAGCATGTTAGTTTTTCGACTTGCCCTACCTTGGATTCCATGATTGCCAGGGCTAGGGAGAGGGAGATTGATCTGGAGCACGTCCAGAAGAGGAAGGCAGTGGAGGGGCTGACAACTGGGGATTCAGGGAAGAAGCCCAAGGGATCTGATGGTAGGCCGAAAGGCCAGGCAGGACGGGACCGCTGTGGGAAATGCGGTCGGTCACACGAGGGACCTTGTCGCACTAGGTCGGGTTCGGGCTGCTATAAGTGTGGCAAGGTGGGGCATTTTGGCAGGGATTGTACTGCCCCCACCCCTGCAGTACAGATGACAGACCTGATTTGCTTCCATTGCAATCAGAGGGGCCACAAAAGGGCCAATTGCCCGAGATTGACAGCAGCATCAGCAGCAGTGCCAGCGGCAGCGCTGGTCTCAGGGACGGCGCGGGTTATGGATGGCCGGAAGGTCAAGGCAGAGGCTCCAGTGGTGCGGAGCCGAGCATTTCAGCTGACAGCCGAGGAGGAAGCACGCGCTGCACCTGATGTGGTGACGGGTATGATTCTTTCCCTCTGATATTCTTTTGTTGTGTTGTGATATTGATATGTGCTCTGTTTAGGATGGTTCCATGTGAACGGCATCCCGTTTCAGGTATTGTTTGACTCGGGCGCTACCCGATCATTTGTGTCTCTTGCGCTTAGCAAGAGATTTTTCGAGTCTTCGGGAATGTTGGATTGCCCCCTAGAGGTAGAGATTGCAGACGACCGTTCGGTGCGGGCATTGACGGTATTTCGAGATTGTGTGCTGAGGTTATTTGAGGAACACTACTTGGTAGACTTGTCCCATTCCATTGTGTGGGAACAAGGTGATTATAGGCATGGATTGGCTCAGCCCTAATGGGGCAGTGATCGACTGCGTACAGTAGTTGGTGCGGGTCAGAACCCCAAGCGGGGGAGAGCTGGTGATCCAGGGCGAGAGGCCACAACGAGGACCAGCTTTATGTTCAGCAGCGAGAGCTAGGCGATACCTCTAGCAGGGTTGTGTAGGTTATATTGCGTATGTTATGGATACCCGGGAAACGGGTAGGGCGACAGTGGACGATGTACCTGTGGTACGGGAGTTTGCGGATGTATTCCCTGAGGAGTTGCCTGGGATACCTCCGGAACAACAGGTGGACTTCAGGATCGACCTAGTTCCTGGTGCTGCTCCGATAGCCAAGGCACCATATCGGTTGGCTCCTCCTGAGATGCAGGAGTTGTCTACACAGCTGCAGGAGATGTTAGACAAGGGTTTCATTAGACCGAGCAATTCACCCTAGGGGAGCCCCGATTATGTTTGTGAGGAAGAAGGACGGGTCGCATCGGATGTGTATAGATTATCGGGAGCTGAACAAGGTAACGGTGAAGAACCGCTACCCACTTCTGAGGATTGATGACCTCTTTGACCAGCTACAGGGAGCATCTTGGTTCTCCAAGATTGATTTGCGTTCAGGGTATCATCAGATGAGGGTCAGAGAGGAGGATGTGCAGAAGACTGCGTTTCGGACGCGTTATGGCCACTATGAGTTTGTGGTGATGCCTTTCGGGCTCACCAATGCTCCTGTCACATTCATGGACCTCATGAACCGCGTGTGTAGACCGATGTTAGATCGATCTGTGAGTGTGAGTTTGTGGTGATGCCTTTCGGGCTCACCACTGCGTCTTGGTTTACTCCAAGACGCAGGAGCAGCAAGAGGAGCATCTGCGGGAGGTTTTGGAGACTTTAAAGAGGGAGAACTTGTATGCTAAGTTCTCCAAGTGTGAGTTCTGGTTGCGCGAGGTGTAGTTTCTTGGGCACATTTTCAACCAGAACGGGATTTTGGTAGATCCGGCCAAGGTAGAGGCCGTGATGAATTGGGAGGTTCCGAGGTCTCCATCTGAGATTCAGAGCTTTCTAGGTTTGGCAGGCTGCTATCGGAGATTCATTCAGGACTTCTCCAAGATAGCAGCTCCGCTCACCCGACTGACTAAGAAGTCGGTGGTGTATCACTGGGGGGCTGAGCAGCAGGCCACGTTCGAGACGCTGAGACAGAGATTGTGCGAGGCGCCAATCTTAGCCCTGCCAGAGGGCATAGAGGATTTTGTTGTGTATTGCGATGCATCCATCGCAGGTTTGGGAGCGGTATTGATGCAGAGAGGGCATGTCACCGCCTACGCGTCGAGGCAGCTGAAGCCTCACGAGGCGAACTACCCGACGCATGATTTGGAGTTGGGGATTGTCGTGTTCGCCCTCAAGATTTGGCGACATTACATCTATGGGGTTCGTTGTACGATTTACACGGACCACAAGAGTTTGAGGTATCTCATGGACCAGCCAAATCTGAATATGAGGCAGCGTCGGTGGCTTGACATGGTGAAGGATTATGATTGTGAGATCCTCTACCATCCAGGGAAGGCCAATGTCGTGGCCGATGTGCTTAGCCGCAAGGCAGTGCCGATCAGGGATATTTGTCTAAGGATGACAGTGGTGACTCCGCTTCTGGAGCGGATCCGGGAGGCTCAGCAGGAGGCTATGAAGGAGGAACATCGGAAGAGCGAGTGGATTGTGGGGCAGGTTTCCTCCTTCGACTATGACAATCGAGAGTTATTGACTCTTCACCGTAGGGTGTGGGTCCCTTATCATGGAGGTGTGCGCCAGGTCCTGATGGAGGAGGCACACAAATCCCGATTCTCCATTCATCCTGGGGCGACGAAAATGTATAGGGATCTTCGTCTAGACTATTGGTGGCCCTGAATGAAGCAGGATGTGGAATGGTACGTGGAGCGGTGCTTGACCTGCAGGAAGGTCAAGGTCGAGCATCAGAGACCACACGGCAAAATGCAGCCGTTGGATATCCCGCTATGGAAATGGGAGGATATTATGATGGATTTTATCACGAAGCTTCCCAGGACCGCGCGGGGGATGGATTCGATATGGGTCATCATGGATCGATTGACCAAGAGTGCCCACTTTATTCCGATTCAGGAGAGCATCTCGGCCGAGAAATTGGCCGATATCTATATCAGGGAGGTGGTGGCGCGGCACAGAGTGCCACTTTCGGTGATTTCAGACCGAGATGTACGGTTTACTTCCAGGTTTTGGAGGAAGTTTCATGACGAGTTGGGTACTCGTCTGCATTTTAGCACCGCTTTTCACCCGCAGACGGATGACCAGAGTCAGCGGACCATCTAGACTCTGGAGGATATGCTGCGGGCATGTGTTTTAGATTTCGGAGGTAGCTGGGATAACTACCTCCCGTTGGCGGATTTCTCGTATAATAACAGCTATCATGAGAGTATCGACCGTCCTCCCTTCGAGATGTTATATGGGAGGAGGTGCACGACCCCGATATGTTGGGGCGAGGTTGGCCAGAGAGTCATGGGGAGCACCGAAGTAGTGCTCAATGTTGAATCATAAAAGTGACCCTCTTGAACTCAGCTACCACAACCTCTTTCTACTACCGCAACGATTCAGTTCCCGCAACCAATCCAGCACCCGGAGTCAATTCTCATTCTACAACCGCAACCAGGCTTTTGCTACCGCAGTCTACTAGATTTCTTTACTTGTCTTTTATGTAATCCACTCTATTATCCAGTATGCCTTGCACGACTACTTATAGAGTAGTAGTCTAGTTCAGAGTCTCTATAAATAGAGACTCATTCTCTTGTACTAAAAAAAAAGAGTCTTTACACTATATCGATCTCTACACTCTCTTGATCACTGATAGCTTACGAATTATTCTGAATATATTTCTAAGTTATCTTCTTCATCTTTACTCTTTTTACTCTCAACTGTTACTGAAACGTATCTAAACATAACCTCTCTTCGTAGCAAGTCTTTAAGACTTAATCACTAAGTTCGATCTTCCTTATTAACTTGGAGTGAATGCATTCCTCGTTACGAATCAGCTTAAGTGTATTCTTGATATAACAATTGTTGTCATTTCTATTTCTTTAAATTCCGCAACTAACTCTCTAACTCTAACTATATTATTATTGAGCTTTTAGATCCTTTGAGATTAACTCTATTCCGCAATATACTTGTTCTAACGTTTGTTCAAGTGTGTCTCCAAAGTTTTTCTCTCAACACTCAAGACGACAGAGAAGATTCAGTAGGTCCGGAGCAGGCTTCAGACTGCTCAGAGTCGGCAGAAAAGTTACGCCGATAAGTGTCGATTAGACCTGGAATTCCAGGTCGGGGATATGGTTCTCCTGAAGGTGTCGCCATGGAAGGGAGTCATCCGATTAAGGAAGCGGGGCAAGTTGGGCCCGAGGTATATCGGACCGTTCAGGGTTGTAGCCCGGGTGGGCAAGGTGGCGTATCGACTGGATCTGCCAGCCGAACTCAGTCAGATCCACAACACTTTCCACGTCTCTCAGCTGCGTAAGTGCCTAGTGGACGATACGGCGGTGGTACCCTTGGAGGACATTCAGGCTGATGGCAGCCTGAATTACATCGATCAGCCTGTAGCGATACTTGACCGGAAGTCGAAGGATCTGAGGAACAAAAGTGTAGAACTCGTGAAGGTGCAATGGCAGCACCGGAAGGGGTCGGAGTAGACTTGGGAGCCGATGATTGAGATGATGGAGCACTACCCCGAGCTGTTTCAGGATCAAGCGGCAGACTTCGAGGACGAAGTCTAAAATAAGTGGGGGAGATTTGTAGCACCTGGTTCTTGGTATGTATTATGTTATTAAATCTTCATTTATTTTTGCATCTTTGGCCTTGGACTCGGCAAGTCGAAGGACTGACTCGCCGAGTAGAAGCGGGATGAGCCGCGGGGTTTAAGCTGCGGACTCGGCGAGTCGAGTCCCGGACTCGGCGAGTAGTCGTTGTTTGGACAAAAACCCTAATACAGGGGTTTGCACCCTATTTAAACGACCTTATGCAGCCTCCTTTCCCCCTTTATGCTCCTAAACACTCCTCATAGCAAACCCTAGTCGTTTTTTAGTAGATCTAAGGCTTTTGAGTGATTCTTGTGATTTTTGATCTCAATGAAGAAGGAAGAGCATAGAAGGATTAAGAGGGAACTGAAGGATTCGAGTTTGGTTCATCATTTGCAATCTTTGGAAGGTATAAAGTCTGAACCTTGCTCATTCATTTGTTAGATCCCTCTTTGAGGTGATTTAGGGCTTTTATAAGCCATTTTTGGTGGCCAACCATGTTTGCAAACATTGTTGGGGGTTTGAGCTTCTGTATCATGTCATTTTATGAGCCACAAGTCAGATCTAGGTTGCTTTTTGCACCAAGGAAGGCCCCATGCAACAAAAGAACCATTTTAGAGCCTTTTAAGCTCTAATGTCCAATGCATGCACGTAAAGTTTGTAACTTTACGTGCTAGATCGAGTTTAGGGGTCTGGATCTATCATTTGGTTAAGTGTTGTACATCAGAAATCGAAGTTCTTAGTAAGGAATGTGTTAGACTCGGCGAGTCCATTTCTGGACTCGGCGAGTCCAAGGGTTTTGGTCCCATATCAGTGAGGGTCATAAGGACCAGTTGAGTGTGGAAGGGTTTTAGGAGTCCCGGGGAGTGACCCAATATTCTGGACTAAGCAAAGTGTTCTGGGAATTCATGGTACTTGGCGAGTCCAAGACAATCTTCATGGTACTCGGCGAGTTGTTCATACAACTCGGCGAGTCAAGGACAGAACGTGTTCATAGGATGAAGAGTAACTCGACGAGTTGTTCATACAACTCGGCGAGTCAGGGTAGGACATAAGTAACGGTTGATGATGAACTCGACGAGTTGTTCATACAACTCGGCGAGTCGGATGTGGATTCAGTCGGTGTTCATTAGAAGGAAACTCGTCGAGTCATCGCCTAACTCGATGAGTAGAGACGGGTATGAGGTCTGATGGAAGGATAGGGACTCGACGAGTTGGTGAGACAACTCGGCGAGTCAGGACAATTGGAAGTTGACTTTGACTTTGACTTTGACTTGGTCAAGGGGGTAAAATGGTCATTTTACCCTAAGGGTAGATGTCAGTTTCTGACTAAGTGTTTTGTGGGAATTATAGCCGGAGGATTTCCGGAGCAGCAGCGGCAGCAGTCAGGTGATTCCCGCACAGTTCAGCAGATACGAGGTGAGTTACCTTCCAGTAGGGGTGGGTCTAAGGCCACAATGCCGGCCCACCATTGAGGAGTATTTAGAATATAATTGTCTTTGTGATAATTTATCTTGGTATGGTATGCGTTGGTTTTGAGTTATATCTGTATGATATGTTACATGATAGGGAGAGTTTCCCTGATAGTGGTCCTTAGGACCAAAGGGTAGGTCAGTACCCGGATATGTCTGACTGTGTGCTTATATTTTGCTATTGTATGCTAGTGGTAGGGGGTGGAATAGTCCCCAGTTACTGGTTGAAAGATACCGATGATGATTACCGGTTGAAAAATACCGATGGTATTGTATAGTATGTGGTATGATGGGGGAACTCACTAAACTTTGTGCTTACGGTTTCAGTTTTTGGTTTCAGGTACCTCTTCATCTAAGGGGAAGGAGCCGGCGGCGCAGCATGGCATCACACACACTCATATATGATTTCCGCACGGTGTTTTCTGGGATTGTACTCTGATATGACATTTGTTCATGGTTGGGGGTTTCAAATATGATACTTGGTTTTGAGTTGACGTGTTTATACAATATTTTCTAATGAATGTTTTATGAATTAATTAATCAAAAATGAAAATTTTGGGCTTGAATTTTGGGATGTTACACACACACACACACACACACACTCTCTCTCTCTCTCTCTCTCTTTATATATATATATATATATATATATATATATATATATATACGGGGGGAATTCAATAGTTTGAAAGCTTTGATATTACAAGAGAATGACACAATTTTTTATGTATATTGCTTTGCACACCAACTTCAATTAGTGGTTATGGTTGTAGCAATGAAGCATGATGGTGTTAGTGATTTTTTTGAGCAAATTTCGTTGGTGGGTAATGTTGTTCGTGCCTCATGTAAAATAAAAGACTTACTATGAGATCAAGCAAGAGAAAAGGTGCAAAAAGGCTTGTTTAGTGGTGAACTTGAAACCAGGAGATGGTTAAATCAAGAGACTACACTTGTTTGAGCGGGGGATATACGATTGGGTTCACATTACAACACACTCACAAGTTTGATGAAGTTGTTTGAGGATGTTCTTGTAGTTTTAGATTTTGTGAAAAGGGAGGGAGGGTCATTGGCAAACCGTCAAAAAATGTTCGGAATCTTTTCATATTTTAAATCATATGAGTTCGTGTTTTACTTACATATGATGTATGCCATTTTACGCCTCACAGGTATATTGTCAAAGCAACTTCAAATAAAAGATCTAGACATTTGAGAAGCGACTTCGATGGTTAGATGGACAATGGATACATTGCAATCTTTTAGAAACACGAGGTTTGCTAGCATTTTGACAAAGGTATCATCTTTTTGTCAAACACACGATATTGATACTTGGGATATGGAAGAGTTGTATGTTGGTTTGAGAAACTGTAAGACTACAAAGATTAATAGATTTCATTTTGTGGTTGACATGTTCAACATGGTGGTGGATATGCAACTTACAAAATATTGGGGATCGATTTAGTGAAACAACCACCTAGTTACTAGAATACATGGTGCTTTGAACTCTTGTGATTCATTTGCACAATTTGACAAATCAAAGTTGTTGAAGTTGGCTAAGTTGTACAAGTATGACTTTGATGATTCATATATGATAGACCATAAAGGACAACTTGAGATATTTATCACTCTTGCATCAAAGATGAGCTCTTCACTAGTTTGAAAGGAATTTCTGATATTTCTCGTTTGATGGTTAGTACAGGGAAACATCGGTCTTATCCTTTGCTTTATAAGCTTTTAAAGTTGGATTTGATATTACCCTTAGCGACCACAAGTGTAGAAATATATTTTTCGAAGATAAAGCTCTTGAAGACTGACTTGCGCAACAAAATTGGCAACGACTTTTGAACAACGCGTTGCTTTGTAATGTTGAGATCGAAGCACTTGCGAAAGTTGAGAATGAAAAAGTAATGAAGCGGTTTCAAAAGATGTATGCACGAAGAAGACAAATTTAAATTGTAATAAATCGTTGTTATATTTTTAACTTTTTATGTAATGGATCGTTTTTTTTTTGTATTAGACGTAATGAATGATTTTTCAGTTTTATATTATGTTGGACCGTAAAAAAAATCGGAAACACCTATTATCAATTATTGCATCCGCCCCTGAGGGGGTTAAATGCATTGTAATTCGTCGAGAAGTTAGGATTGTCGGCATACTAAACGCAATTGGATGGAGACTAGAGGATACCAATGGTAAGGATAGCAGGTGTGCCGTAGGGGTGCGTATTGGTGGTGACGGAGGAGAACGGCTGTGGGTCTTATCGATTTCGTATGCTTTCAAGCGAGTTAGAGAGAGATAGAGCGGAGAAAGGCACAATAGATTGGTGAGAGAAGAAATAACGAAAAGGAGGTTCACATATGCGTCCTCTTATTTTTAGGTTTTAATGACAGTATAAGAAGTCGTCATACGTTATTTTTTATAAAAATAAAAAAATAATAAACAAAGAAAAGTAAAATACTAGGTTATTAGAGTTATGCATAAATTACACCACTCGTCCCTCGTGCATATGTCAGAAAACGTGTTTAATCCCTATTTTCAAAAATTAACTCGGACAGTCCCTCGTTTGCTTAAACCTTGCACGCTTCGTCCCTGATATGCATTTTTGTTGCGAATGTAGCCCCTGCCAGATCTAAAATGACCATAATGTAGTCCCACCCCCACCCATTTGTCCCTTCCTAAATCTCCATTTGCCTCGCACGAATCCACTCCCCTTAAAGTAAAAATTTGGCCACCGGACCACCACCTTGCACCACCACCAGAAAATGGAGCAGCACCATTGAAAATTAGAAAACCGTCGAAAATCTTTACCTCGTTTCTCTCCTTATGTCTAATACACCTGGATCTACCTCTCAATAACATCACAAAAAAAAACCCAAAATTCCCGTCAATCGCAAACCCTAATCCCAAATTATCATTAAATCTATTAGCTTTAACGAAACCAATTCAATCTTTTACTTTGGCCTATAGAGCAAATTAAGATCACTACGATCAATTCTGATTCCAAGACCAGGAACCTTATTATTGATCTTGAGATAAATCGCTTCATCAGGCTGGACACGAAGCACGATCTTATTTGTAGCCTTTTTCAAATCCATTTCAAACTTTTGTTTGTAAAGATTACCATGAACACATCGATTGAAGCGTTAGGAAAGAGGAGACATATCTGGTGACCTATTGGAGGGAGAATAAGAACATGGGCTATAACATAAAGCCTTGCCATCGTATTCTCTGGCCACTTTATCCACCACTTCATCAACCTCAATTTACAACAGATTTATAGACGATGAGGGAATGAGATATGAACTTGAAAGTGGGGGCAAAAGAAGAGGACTTCTCTGCCACCATCGCCAGAGAAAGGAGGAGAAAGTTATGTGGTCTCGCCGAAGAGTTAGGTTTTGGGTGGTTGGCGGTAATGGTAAGAGTGAAGGAGACGAAAGCAACTGGGGAAAGGGAAAGAGGGGGGGGGGGGAGGGTTTGGTAAAGATATTTTTTTTCTTTTTTTTTTAAGTCTAAAAATGATTAACAGATAAAAGAAAATTAAAAAAGAAATTATTAAAGGCAAACTAGTCTTTTTATATCTAGAGGGATAAATGGTGCAAGTTTTAAAAAAACGAGGGACGGTCCGAGTTAATTTTTAAAAATAGAGACTAAACATGCTTTTTGACATATGCATAAAAGACGATTAATTTAGTTTACCCTATAGTTATTTTTAAACCAAAACCAAAAAATAGAAATAATTCGAGTTAGAAAAATAAGTACGAACCAATTACAAAGACCACCCCAAAAGAAGAAGGACCATTAATAACGACACGAGTAATTCATTAGTTATAATTTAAACAAAAATCATAATCAATTGTACACGCGACGGCGCGAGTAAGACACAATTTGCAGACGCCAGCGAAACACATGTCTCCTTCCCCTTTCTTCCGGAAGCCATAAAAAGCCGTTTCTTCTCCTCCCTTCCCTTCCCCTGAAAATCAAACCCTATTTCACAAAGCCATATTTCTCTCTCAAAATGAACACCAGCGTCCTAAGAAATGGCAACAAAGTTCAAAACATATGGAGAAGCCACTCTGTTTCGGGTTCAATCGGTGTTCCGATTCACAGAAGCCATGTCCGACGAGAACCCCAACTTTCCAAAGCTTTTTACTCCCGATTTCCTGGTCGAAAAACCAAAGATTTGGAATTTTCTGTTCCAGTTCGTAGTATTAGTAATAAGACCAATGGTAAAACGCTATTGGCTTCTATTACGAATAGTGCAGCAATTGGATGGTATTTGGGCATGATTAAAACCCGACCCATTCTTACTAAAAGCATCACATCCGCCCTCATTTACACTGCTGCTGATTTTACATCTCAGGTACTTGTACTTAACTTATATCTAATGTTTGTATTCTGAATCTTCAGTTTGTTTGGCTATTGAATTTGTTAATGATTTGTTCTTGCAATGCATTTAATGATATTTATTGTTTGGTTATCTCCACAAAGTCCAATCTTTCTCAATTCATTAATAGTACTCATCTCTGAAAGGGAATCGAAGATATATGTAGATTGTTAGAGCCATATATAGGTTATATTAGAATCCAAAGATAATGATGTCCCATGTTAATTGCAACTTTCCAAGCTGAATTACATTAATATAGAGGGGTATTCGTTTGTGGTTTCTCTTTCTCAAATTGGGTATAATCAATTTTCAGACAATGACAAGGTCTTCTTCAGAGGCTTATGATGTGATAAGGACTTTTCGTATGGCTGGATATGGTATGATGATATTAGGTCCATCACTACATTTCTGGTTCAACTTTGTTTCAAGAGTTCTACCAAAACAGGATCTTATCACAATATTTAAAAAGATGTTCATGGGACAGACGATATATGGACCTATAATGACTGCCACTTTCTTCTCTGTCAATGCAGCCCTGCAAGGTATGTTTTTTTAATCACACTTTATCTTGTTTTTCAATATTAGCTTTGAATTTATTTTTCCAAAAAAGCCCTTAAAGAGAGAAGGTAGACTCCAACATATATACAGATGGGAGTAACTCCAACATATATGGGGGTAGTCTCCATATATATATATATAGACAGATGGGGGTAGACTCCAACATATATACAGACAAATAGGGGTAGACTTCAACATATATATAAACAGATGAGAGTAGACTCCAACATATATATATATATATATATATATATATATATATATATATATATATATATATATATATATATATATATATATATATATATATATATAGGGGTAGACTCTAACATATATAATAGGGTAGACTTCAACGTATATATATAGATGAGAGTAGACTCCAACATATATATAAATAGATGGGGGTAGACTCCAACAGATGAGAGTATACTCCAACATATATACAGACAAATGGGGGTAGATTCCAACATACATACAGACAAATACGGGTAGACTTTAACATATAGACAGACATATGAGAGTAGACTCCAACATATATATATATATATATATATATATATATATATATATATATATATATATATATATATATATATATATATATATAGGGATAGACTCCAACAGATGAGACTAGACTCCAACATATATACAGACAAATACGGGTAGACTCCAACATATATACAGACATATGAGAGTAGACTCCAACATATATATAGACAGATAACGGTAGACTCCAACAGACGAGAGTAGACTCCAACATATATAAAGATAAATGAGGATAGACTCCAACGTATATACAGACAGATGAGACTGTGTCTAAATCTATGACATCTCTCAGGTGAAAAAGGCAAAGAAATTATGGCCAGATTAAAGCGAGACATGTTGCCGACAATGATCAATAACGTGTTATATTGGCCGATATGTGATTTTATCACATTCAGATTCGTCCCCGTTCATTTGCAGGTAATAATACGAATACCATTATTACATTTTCTTTTTATTTTTTTAGAAATGATTTAGATATGTATTTAGTTTACGTTTACATATTGGTTTTGAACAATGCAGCCACTGGTGAGCAACTCGTTTGCGTATGTATGGACGATTTACATCACATATATGGCCAGCTTAGCAAAAGCAGGCGCCAACTGATAAAGACATTTATTCAGTCAAGTTACAAGTCAGATTTATACAAATTGTTTACATGTTTACAACATAGCATTAGCATATTTATGATCTCATTCCCAATTTGGTCATTTTAACATCTTACAAACAAGCACAAGTGTCTTCAGGCCCTGTTTTGTCAAAGAACATAACAAATTTGTATATATATGGTTTTTGGTGACTTTGCATTATCTAAGCTGTGAACATTTTGATCCAAAGCAATAGTTATTTTATTATTATTTTTTTTTTGAACAAAAGTTACACTTGTTGTTTTTATTACAATGGCTTTAGTTGGATGGTCTATTTTAAACAAGCAAAACTTCAATTTTTTTTTTTTTTGAATATTTTTGAAACATTCTTATCCTTGTAAATAATTTTCCCTTTTAATCACTATGATAAATAAAAGGGGGTTTTATCTTTTGTGACATATTGATAGACTTTTGGTTGGTTTTCTTATCATAACATTTTACTTTCATTTTTTTCTATTTAGGCATTAGTGTGGAGTTGAAGTTAGAAACAATTATGTAGTCGGATAGAATTTATAAAGCACATAAACGTGGCAAGGTACTTTGATGTTATTGAAAAGAAAATTAAATGCAAAAAATGACAAGGTATTTTGATGTAATTTGATAGAGCTTCTAAAAAATGGCAAGGCAATTTCAACCTGTAGACCTATACATGGGTTGGATTGAAGTTGCACATTCGGATCATGCTTTTTTTTTTTTTTTTTTTTTTTTTTTTTTTTTTTTTTTTTTTTTAAGACTTGAAGGGCACTAACTGGACTTTCTTTGACTGTTTATTTGCTTTTTATGATTTAATATTTCTTCTTTCTTTCTTCAAATTTTTATAATGTTCCAACACTATCCCCATGATGGCTATACTTGGGGGTATTATCGAATTTAACTCAACCCATCAAATACTCTCTAGTGTCTCATGTGGAGTAAATTTCTAACAGAAGTTCTGGTTCAAAGAATCGATGCCTTCAATAGAATAACAATCCCCTATATATAGGGATAAATACAAATAATACATATGTAGATAAAATAGGAAAGGATATTTAACAATCCTAATTAAATATATACATATCCTATATCTATTTAATCAGCTAATAATTTCTTGTGATAAATTCATTGCTTAAATTGAAATAATGCAGATTGGAGTCCTGAATTTAAAAACTGTGATCCCTAAGAGAGAAACACCCTCGAGACCCGTATCCCAATACCTTCCTACCCCGTTTGCTTTTGCCTTTACACTTGAAAATGTAAAACACTCTCCTCCTGGAAAGCTCGTTCTCATTCTTTCGGTGGGAGACTAACATTGATTAAAGCGGTGTTAGGTAACCTACCAACATATTTCTTCTCTCTATTTGTAGCCCCGATTAGTGTTATCAATGAGCTTGAGAAAATCCAAAGACGCTTCCTATGGGGCGGTACTGAGGAAAATCACAAGATACATTTGGGTTGCATGGGAAAACGTTTTGGCTCCTAAAGAATTGGGTGGTTTAGGAACTTATCTTTGATTACTAAATGGTGGTGGAGACTTAGAACGGACCTTTCGTCTCTCTAGGGTCTACGATTAAAGGCATTCATAATTTAAAAAAACAAGCCGACTTATCAAATTTCGAAGAAGTCGATATCAGGGTCTGGAACAATGTCGCAAAGGTTCCAATTGAACTTTAGAAAATGGGGATCAACATTAATGATATATTGATTAAGAAGGTTTACGCAGGTGATGACACTCTTTTCTGGTTGGATCTGTGGTGTGGTCCTGAAACTCTGAAATCATCATTCCCTCGTATATATGACCTGAATTGGAACAAGAAGTGCAAAGTGGCTGACAGAATAATGCTCGGCGGATTCTCATGGAATTGGTCCACATTACATTTCAGTGATGTTCAGGCTAATGAGTTGACGTCCTTGCTGTCTAGGATTAATTACTTCCAACCCTCTGCCTTGCGTGATAACTGGAAACAGAAGAAGGACTTAATTACGATTTGCTATGGGACAACATGGCTGATTTGGAAGGCGAGATGTGACAGGATCTTCAAACAGAGACGGATCTCCCCGGTCATGGTTGCGGATAATGTTAAATCTTTATCCTTCACCTGGATATAACATAGGAGAACTCATTGTCAGTATAAATGGGTTGATTGGTGTGTGTGCCCTAGCATTTGTTGGTGATTTTGCTCCTAATTTTGTTTCTGTATGTTTGTACTATGTGCCTTCCGCGCTCCGTCTAGTTAGTTGCTAGACGTGAGTTCCTTTTAATATATATTTGCCGGTTCCAAAAAAACGCATCCTACCCCTTCATATATTAATAACATTTATTTGAAAGGGTTAAATACAACAAATAGCAACGTATTTACATTTATTTATTTTTGTAGCATTCTATTTTCATTTTTTTATTCGTATTTAAAAACTCCATTATACAATATACAAAAAAGTCATTAGTCAAATTGCAATAAATGACAACATAATTTACTTCTTTTTTATTCCTCTATGATTTTATGCTTCGTTAACTTTTTTTTTCCAAAATACTTATCTATAACGTAGTTTCTTATGTCAATGATTTATGATTCGGTTGATGACTAGACAAAAAAAAAAAGACGTCTACTACTTCTCCGATAATTTCAAATTGAATGATGAAAAGTTTCTCAACTTTTGCCATATTATACAAATGTTGATATATTTTTGTGTGTATTACGACATTTAGTTTCATAATTTTCTAATCTTATATCTATACTATCTTATTATACAAACCTTACTATTTCTAAAAATAGATTTAAGACGTCCAAACCTTTCAGCTGAATGTACAAACATTTATCAACAAATTACAAAATACGATGCATTAAGTACAAATGTAAAATTAATATTGAAACATTCAAACCTACATCCTTATCTTACCCAATATAGATGAATTAAATTTTAAAAAAAATCATATTCTTTGACTAGAATAAGTCAACATGGTACAATCCTTAAAACATAATATACAACAAGTTTATGCAATCAGATCTTATCCGTGAATCAGTCAACAAATGTTAAACCAACATTTTCTCAATTTCAGCTTTTAAATTGGTCAAAATCAAATGAATCGGTTAGATCAAATCTGACTTCTTGAATGAGTTGAATTGGGCATTATTGTTTCAAATGAATCTTATCGCCCTTGTTATTAAGGCGTTATTGTTTTGACCTGACTCATTCCTTATCTCGCTGTTTCCCCATATCTCGGCAGATTATCTTCATTGTTCATATAAAATTGAAGACACATCCAAATCAGTACCTTTCCATCTATGATTATCACCTAAACCTCCACCGTCCAGCAATAAGAAGTCATTTTTGCGTTTGGTTCATCAGGTCTATTTATTTACCGATTTTGTATTTTTTTGGTTATGGCAAACTAATTTCTGAAAGAAAGTTAATCGCATCCGTCGCTTGGCGCGAGTAAACGGCTAGTATTCTATAATATAATAAGAAAACATTAAATTGGATGTTAGTGGTGCAATGGGCAGTAATTAATAAAGTCCAAATTGAAATTGAAAACTACAATTAAAACAGGGGGCGTTAATTGACTTGCTCTAAATAAATACTCTAGCTAGTTTTTTAAATTTAATTTTATATTTTATATATTGCTACCTTCAAACAAATAATTGAGCAAAAAATAAAGTCATAAGAGCAATGAGGTAATATTTTATTCTAATTATCAAATTAAATCTTAAGAAATGTCCAACGTCCATGGACGGAGATACGATCAGAAGAATAAACTTCATAAATGGTCCCTGTTGTATCTCAAAATTTAAAGTTTAGTCCCTAAATAAAAAAAACGTTACAGATGATCCATTTGGTTTCAAAACTTTTAACGAAAGGTTCTTATTGCTTACGCCGTTAAATTTTGTTCGTTAACTAAAAGGTATTTCCATCATTTCTCTATTACAGGGACCATTTATGGAATTTTTTATTATTTAAAAAAATAAGCAAAAATAAAAAATAATTATTTAAATATTCAAAGGGGCTCTGCCCCTTGGACCCTGCTCCCATGGGCACTGCCCCCAGACCCCCGTTTGTACAGTGTGCTTTGAAATTTGATCAAACTTAAACAAGTGTCTACTCCACACATTCCTTACTTGTTTAATATTTATCAAGATCATGAACACAATTACCCCCGAACTATTTTATGCCATCGTTTGTATATTCTTCTCCGATCGACAGAGGACCGGAAAACCCACTCCCTTCTTTCCCTTCGTATTGTGCTATCGAACCAGAAAAAGGGAACTGCCAAGGAGGCCACCAGAGCAGCCCCTAGTTGCAACAGTCGATGGTTGCTCCTCTGTTTCTGTTCTTCTTCCTTCTTCAACACTTAGGGATTTCAAATGTAACAACTTGTAACATAAACACATCAACATCAGTTAGGAAGCTTCGATTCCAAATGTAAAACCCTAAATTCTGCCAAATTAAGAATTGAAGTTCTGATTCTAAAATATTATATCTGCCATGGAGTTCACTCCATGCGTTTATAGATGTAACAAACTTAGGGTTTTTTACCCAACCCAAAATAGAAAAAGGAGAAGGGAGAACGAATTCATTTGCTACACTATAGATACACATATAATTGGAATTGGAAGTGTCTTGAGGTTGAATTATCTTGTGGTTTTTAGCTTTGATTTTTGCGAATTGGAGTTGATGTAAACATGGAGAAGGGTGGTGAACATGGGCTGGATCGACGGTGGGAAACAAGGAGAGAGATGAAGGGTAGATTGATTAACCATAGATCAGAACCTAGGGATTGGGTTGGACGATTACTCGACAATAGTGATATGAGGGTTGAATTTCACTATGGCGATGATGGTTTAAGGGAGCCTTGACTTCACCGGAAATAGAGAGAGAGAGAGAGAGAGAGAGAGAGAGAGAGAGAGAGAGAGAGAGAGATCCTTTGGATATTTAAATAATTATAATGTTATTAAATTATAAAAAATTTCATAAATGGTCCTTTAGTTGTGATAGACATAAATGTCCTTCAGTTAACGGACAAAATTTAATGGGGTGAGCAATAAAGACCTTTTGTGAAAAGTTTCGAAACCATATGGGCCATCTATGATGTTTTTAAAACTTATAGACTAAACTTCAGATTTTGAAATAGTATAGTGTGACAACCCGAAATTTCTATCTTGTGAAACCATTCAATTCAATCACAAGTTAGACCTGTTTCTGCTATCTTTTAGCATTGTTATGGGTCTGTTTGAGTGTTCTAAGCCTAGTACATTCAAGGATTGGGTGTTAGGAAGTATCTACTAGAGTTCATTGAGCAGCATTCAAGCCGGAAAACTCCAACACTTGGAGTTTACGGCCGTAAACTAGAGCTTACGGCCGTAAGCTCTTGGATGGCCGTGAACTCCTCCCTTAAGTATGATATTCCTTCATTTTTCTTCACTTCTCACACTTCCAACTCAAGATCACTCATTTCTCTCTCAAGTATCATCAAGAACACTTCTAATTCTCGAAAAATTTGTAAGTGATTCTTCCATTTATTAGTTGATACCCTTCTTAATCTAGTAAAACCCTATGATTTCATCCGTGAAATCATCTCTTTTTGGGTTAGGTCTTCAAGAACACCAAGAACATAGACTAGTTCTTTGGGCCGTGAACACCCCTTCAAGCTTCCAAAACGTAAGTATCCTTTCCATATACTAGTTATCCATTTGAAGCTCTTGAAATACGTCCAAGAATCAACCATTTTAGCTTGAACATCAAGAGTTTACAACCATAACTTCTCCTTTTGGCCATAAACCCTTCTCAAGAACATTTTAGGCCGTAAACTCAATCCATTTCATGTGTTGGCTGTAAACACCCATGGCCGTAAACACCTTGGCCGTGAACACACCTAGGCCGTAAACACACACTTGGCCGTGAATACCTTTAGTACAATCATATGTGATTGTAACACTTCATTTCAAGTGTTTCCTAGTCCCTAAGGTGGTTCCCTATCATGATTAGTTGTTATATACACTAATTATATACATATATGCGTCATTATATGCTTAATAGGATCCGTTTGTGCTTGAGACTTTACTTGACACTTAGCATCCTATATCAATCTCACATTCGAATCACTCACTACAGGTTAGTTCATACCCCTAACTTACCTTTTAAATGATTTTAAATACTTTTATGGGGGGGGGGGGGGGGGAGATACAAGTAGAAAACATTATAGTTATTGTATCAATCACATGTGATTAATAACTATCAAACAAGTGGATTTCTTATACATCAAAACTGTGTTATCAAACAAGTGGATTTCTTATACTTCAAAACAGTGTTATCAAACAAACTATTTCAAAACATTTTATAAACTGACATCAAGTCATCTATAACCATTCAAATGGTTAAAATTCTTTTATATGCTAAACTCTTTATCAAACTCTTTTAAACTTATATATTGTCGAAATCATGTCTATATAGATATATTTATATAAATAAGGTTAAAAGGGCTTAAGACTGATAACTCACTTTATTTCATGTTCCTTGTTCAGTTGTGGACTTAGGGTATCGGTTGTTTGTCCGAGTGTCGTTTGGATCTTAGTTATATATTATGTATATGTATATAGATATAAAAGTTCTTACTTCAGTTCAACACCTTTGGGTAGCAAAGGTGTACAAACATACTCAGTCATTCAAACAACATTACTAGTAAAGTATAATAGGTATAGTTTAGAGGACTACTACTTACTATTTCTAGTACAATGAAACATACAAGAGTCAGTCCATACATGAGTCAGTTCAAACATGCTATAACGAGAAACAGAAAGAACATATATAACGAGAAACACAAAGAACATACTATAATGAGAAACAGGGAGGAACATACTATAGAAAGAGAACATACAATACACTAGAACAGAGAGAACATACTTTACAAATACAAGAACACTATAACATTAATGTGAGCCACTACTTCATGGCATGGAAATATACTGCTGTGTACTTTTTGTAACCAGAGTCTCCTGGATGGAAAGCGTGAATTTGTGTATAGATCTATACGGGATTGACCATCCTACACCTTGCTGCTAGATATAGTGGGACCAGCAGGTCTACGGGTGACGAATGTCATACCATTTCGATGTCTACGAACGTCGTGTTTTACTAGTCAATCAAGCATGGTTATAATCTCATCACATTTTACCTTAATTAAACAATTGGTTTAAGGTAGTTAGTACAATGGTAGTTACTATGTACAATACTACAGTACATCTTTATTTTCCCATTACATTCACATTGTGATCTTCTCACATAAACAGTAATGAAAACTATATTTTGGTAATTATAGTCATACTTGGGAAAAACACTCACTTTTACAAAAGTTCAAACATACAGAACAGTCGGGTCTTGGTAGAAGGCTACATTTCAAGTAGAAAATATAGGATTTTGTAGGAGATACAAACATTTACAACAAACACTTACAAACATTTACATTAAACATTTACAAACACTTTCATCAAACTTATACAAACATTTGACACTAAAATACTTATGAACTCACCAGCTTAAATGTTGATCTACTCTTTCAAAATAACTTGTATTCTCAGGTCAACAGTAGAAAGGTACACTGGACCAGGTTTTGAGAAGATGGAGCATATTTGAGACTCGTCTTTTATTTTGATACATATTTTGGTGTCTTTCAAACTATACACATAACATACTTGTACTAAACTATACTATTAATGCAATGGATGATGTTGTTGCTTGTTTACTATTATGCATTGATATGATACTATACATGACGTCCTCCGCCCTCGAACGTTTCCGCCGTTCTGGTTTGGGGGTGCGACAGATTGGTATCAGAGCTTTGTTTATAGTGAATTGAGTATATCAACCCATAAAAGATATACAACTATAAACACATCGGGATTAAAATACTCTGACCAAGAGTTTATACTTTTAAATAATAAAATATTTAACCAAAGTATACATACATGCATTCATATTAAAATCAGTGTCATACTAGATCAGAACAAAAGTATTGCGGTTGTTGGGCAGCACAAGTAGGCTTGGGGACATATAATCAGATCTGGGAGTGATATAGCCTGATCAACTATATCTTTCTGAGAAGTGATTAGCATGTGCCTACGAATGGTTGTGGTGTTGCAGCAAGTCTAAAAACTTACCAACACTACTACAATGAAAACTTTAGAACAGAACAGAAACTTAAAATACTATAGGAGTGTTTTGTGTTACTATAATTACTTATTTGAGAACTAAAAGGTCTTTATTAGTAGGTCAATAGTTGCTGAGTGGATACACTAAGGTTATATGTGACTAGGGTGTCAATTGTCATAGACTTAGAATCTGTGATATCTGCCTTACTTCTTGGTTCCTTGTTTGGTTGTGGACTTAGAGTTAGGGTCACTTATTTGAAGGTCTATCCTGTTTTGGTTATATGACTGGTATGCACTATGCAAGTATTGAAGTAACTGGTAAAGATCATCCTATAATTATCTTAAGTAGTACATCTGATATTGCCATATTCATACATGTTTTTAGGAAATATTTATTTATATTTTTATTAATATTTTGGTTATTTTCATAGAATAATGGTACTCATAAGCTTAATTTATATATTGCAGCCAAATAAAAGACATTTTGAAGAAAAGGGACTAAAAGCATCAAAACATGGAACTTTGGAAGATGAAGACATAAAAGAATGAAAAACCTACGATATCAGTTATGTTCACGACGTGAACCACACGTTCACGACGTGATATGAGAATTCTGGAAGATAAGTATGCGCGAAGTAATAATCCTTGTCCGATAAGGATTTCTCCTAATTCACGGTGTGAAGCGCAAATTTTGAGAAACTATATATACTCTTGCTCATTACGACTTGAGAAACTTTTGGCTGATTGAAGAAGTTCTTGGAGACGATTTTTAGAAGAGGAGAAGGTCTGGAAATGGATTTCAACACCAAAATTAGCCAAATACACTACTTACCTTACAAATATTTTCTTAGTAAATAAATCGTAGTCCTAGTACTTTGAGACCAAAAACTTGATATGAACTTAAGTATAGAACTTACTCCCAAAAGCCAACTTAAAGGAAGAGAGATGACACTTAGACATATAAACTGTTAACCTGCTAGAGACCTTGAATAACACATACACACAAAGTTCTCTGAATGTACTATGAAGATAAACACACACACACACACACTTGAAACAAAAGACTTCACACATTTTGCAAAACACACACTAAGGGTGTTTGTTATTTTTGGATGATTAACTGAAAACAAAGCATCACATGCCTTATAAACATTACAAGGGACGTGGAGCACTAAACATAGGATAACCTATCACTACTTCTAAAACTTTAAAGAGACTAAATCAACAAAGTACAAAAGGAAAATAATAAGACATAGACGTGGAGACTTCAATGCATAGAAACCAGATGCATAAAGGTGTTGTATTTTCAATATTCCCCCTCAACACCGACTTCCATCATTCCAATCTTGTTACACAATTCAACTAGCTTCAATCCAGATAAGCTCTTTGTGAGATAGTCTGCAGGTTGATTTGAAGTTTCAACATATCTCAGATCAATTTCTCCTTGATGTACCTTTCCCTTATAAAATGATATTGAACTTCGATGTGTTTAGTTATGGCATGCAAGGTTGGGTTCTGAGCAAGGTGAATTGTAGAGAGATTGTTACAATACAGTGGTATGTTGTAGTTGACTTCTTGATTCAGATTCTCCAAAAGCTGTTTGAGCCACACACACTCGTGGGCTGCCATGGTTGCAGCTCTATATTCAGCCTCTTTGGTTGAGAGAGACACCGTTGGCTGCCTCTTGCTGATCCGTGATATGGGAATTTGTCCCAACATAAATATGTATCATGTGGTAGACCTTCGAGTGTCGAAATCTCCTGCATAATCTGCATCAAAGTAGCTACATAGCATGAAATCCTTATCTGATTTAAATAAGATACCATTGTTTAGTGTGGACTTGATGTATTTTAGTACTCGATGAACAACTTCGAGGTGAGGCTTTCTAGGATTTTGCATGAAACGACTTAGAACTCCCACAATAAAGGATATATCTGGCCTTGTTAGTGTAAGGTAGATCAAACTACCTAATATCTTCTGATACATAGTTGGATCTTCAAGTTCTCTCCCAAAATCCAAGCTCAATTTTATGTTTCTATCTGCTATAATCACATATGGCTTGCACTATTCCATTCCAAACTTCTTTAGAAGATCAAACTAATATTTCCTTTGGAGTAGTATTATACCTTTACTCTCATGGCTCAATTCCAACCCCAGAAAATATTTGAGCTTTCCAAGATCCTTCATATGAAAACGAACACATACAATTTCTAAGTATCATCTCATCATGATCACCTGTTATGATAAGGTCATCAACATAAACCAACATGATAGCCACCTTGTCTTCCTTTTTCTTCACAAATAAACTAGCATCAGCTGAAGTGTTAATGAACCCATTGTATTCGAGAAATTCTCTTATCTTTCCAAACCATGCCCTTGTGTCACACCCCCAAACCGGAACGACGTAAAACGTTTGGAGGCGGAGGACATCAAGTACAATATCACAACAATTGTGTAACACCAGAAATCAGAAAGGTCAAGAAAGGAAAGGAAAACCCTAAGTTAAAGAGGGTTGACTCTTCGAGTCTAGGGAGGAACTCGGCGAGTCGGAGCGGGATCCGGGTGTAAAGTAAGTGACCGACTCGGCAAGTCTGGTCTGGGTTGGGAAACCCTAATTCCGGGACTTGGTACCCTATTTAAGCATCTTATTCTCTTCCCTAGGGCTCATTTGCGGCCCCTATAGTCCAGAACCCCAAACCCTAGCCGCCATAATTGTTTTTGGAGCAAGATCTACCTTTCGTGAAGTAATTTGGAGCTTGGAAGAGAAGATATTCATATTTCATAGTGGTGCAAGAGGAGGCCTTGGATCCAGAGTTGGTGGAACTTTTTAGAGCATTTGGAGGTAATGAATCGTTATCCTTGGATTTCTCCTTTCTAGATCCATCTTTCATGGAGTTTTAGGGTTTCTTTGAGAGTATGTGATGAGAAATTGGTGCATAAGTTAGATCTGGAATTGAAACTCCAGATCTGAGCTCTATTTGGATCGAAAATGTAGAAAGCCATGTTAGTTGCTATGCAAAAGCCTTTCCCCATGAGTTGAGTTCCTCTCTAGCTTGGTTTTTGGTATTATGAGGCAAGAAGCACGTAAAGTTAGCAACTTTATGTTGCTAATGGACTCTAGGAACCCAGATCTATTGTTTGGAGCAAAGGAGAAGCTCTGTGACTCGAAATTATGGAAATGCACGTATGGACTCGGCGAGTCTGGGAGATGACTCGACGAGTCGGGCTAAATATCAGACTTGAGTAGCGTAGTAACTCGGCGAGTCACATGGGTAGAATCGGCGAGTTGTATGAAGATGGGAAGGAACTCAACAAGTTGGAAGAACAACTCGGCGAGTCTTTTGAAGATTGCCTTGGACTCGGCGAGTCTGTTCTTGGACCCGGTGAGTCAAGTCGCGAAACCCCAAACCCTTCGAGTTAAGACTCAGATTAGTGAGTTGAGTGGGGACCCAGTGAGTTGGACAGGTTAGGACTCGGAAATCAGTAGACTCGGCGAGTCATGGTCTGACTTGGCGAGTCAAGTCGCGAATGAAGGAGGTTTCTAAGCTCTTGAACTCGGCGAGTCAGTAGGTTGACTCGACGAGTAGGGTCAACCTGGAAGGTTGACTTTGACCAGGACTTTGACCTTGACAAGAGTTGAATTAGTTGACTTTTGGGGGACTGTCAGACTAAGTGTTATATTGTTATTGGTAGCACGGAGAGCTAAGAAGAGCAGTGCCTCACAGGGTTGTCGGTTAGCAGCCAGAGGGTTATCAGCAGAGCTTAGTAGTTCAGGTGAGTTTCCTTTCAGTAGGAACGGGTCTAAGGCCACAATGCCGACCCGTTTAGCTAGCAGTAGTTTCCGGACTTCGGTCCGATGCAGTAGTTAGTATGTTTGATGCCTTTGTGGCTCAAACAGGATTTATGTGTTATGTGTTTCGGGCTACGGCCCGATGCAGTATGCAATATATGTGTGTGTTCATGCTAGTTGATATGTTTGTGTTATGCTTTGTTCAGTTAGTTCCGGACTTCGATCCGATGCAGTTAGTCCGGACTGCGGTTTGATGCAAGGGACAAGGTCCCATTCAGTTTCCGGACTTCGGTCCGATGCAGGGGCAAGGCCCTAGTTAGTCCGGACTTCGGTCCGATGCAGGGGACAAGGTCCTAGTCAGTTTCCGGACTTCGATCCGATGCAGGGGGCAAGGCCCCAGTTAGTCCGGGCCTCGGTCCGATGCAGTGGGAAAGGCCCAGTATGTGCTTTATATGTTATTGTATGGTATGTGGTAGATTGGGGGAGCTCACTAAGCTTCGTGCTTACGATTTCAGTTTTTGGTTTCAGGTACTCAGTTTTCAAAAGAGGAGCTCGGAGTGGTTGCGGTGCACACACCATAGTCAGTTAGCCTGGGAATGTTTGACTCTGATAATGAGATTATGTTTTGAATTAATACTCGAAAATTATGTTATGACTTATGATACGGTTTTTATAAATATGGTTTAGTAATGTTTTAAAAGAATTTTTTAGTCGTGAATTTTTGGGTCGTTACAAGTTGGTATCAGAGCCTTGGTTTGAGGGATTCGAATACACTTCGGGTGTGTCTGAACTCAAACTAAGGAAACGGTAAAAGAGTTTTCAGAAGAAAAACATTTTCGAAAAGAATATTCAGAAAGAAAATAACTTGAAAAGAGAAAAAGGGTGTGGTGCATGCAATTAGCCGAGCTCAAGTAAGTACTCCCAAATTACCCATACAAGTTTATGATTATCAATTTCAGTTTTAGTTCCAGTTTCAGTTTCAGTTTCAGTATAACAACATGCTAGTATAGGACTAAGGATCTAGGAGGATGCCTTATGTGCCTGCTTATGTGTTTCAGCCTTATGAGAATTGCATGCTAGTATTGAGTAAACAGCAGTAGGATAGCCTGTTTAGGTTATGCCTGATAGTATAAGTTCAACAATGTATGCTAGTGCAGTCTCTTGTAATGAGAATAGTTTCGCATGAGTATGTTTCCTTTATCCGAATGCTGCTTGCTTTGTGCTTTGTGGGACTCTGAGTGATGGGAGTTAGCCATTAGGTGAATACGTTATGTCACATGTGGTCAGGGTTGAATAATCTCAGAATGCTAGATTTGGCCCTATTGCGCAGCTCTTGTCTGAGTCAAACCGTTGTAGGTACGAGTCTTTTACTCGAAGGATTATCTGAGCCTCGTCACATGTGATGGTATTCAGGTGATGGCTGATTGGCATTACAAGGAGGCCTTCAGCAGCTGAGGACTGGTTTGGGTGGAGTTAGAGGTTCCCTAGGGCAAGCCTAGGAAGGTAGTAGCAGGGATCAGTAGCATGAGAGTGACTTAGTGGAGTTGAGGTAACTCTTGAGGAAAGTACAGATAGATGTGGAAGGTAGTATGGGCCCGTACTACTGAAAGTAGAGGATTAGTACTCGAGTCAAGAGGGGCCGAGACAAGACCAGGGAACTTGTAGAGTGTGTGAGAGATCCCTCAGCAGCGGTGTGTATATTGATCAGGAAGTGTTATATTTTTAGCATGGTGACATTGCGCGAGTTACCAGTTAGCAGTTCAGGTACCAGGGAGGGATCTGGCTTGGACTCTGGAGCTAGGCAGCTTGATGATCAGACGAGGGATTTCATTTCCACAGAGATTATGCGCAACATCATTGATCAGACTCCAGTAATTTTCGGCTCAGTTAGATAGGCCACCGTGGAGCTTATGGACAGTCATCTTGAGGCCTTTAGGGCCGGGATAGTTTCAGGACAGATTGGGGCTCGTCAAGATCTCGATTCTCATGGAGTTCAGGGATCCATCAGGGAGGGAGATCCCATTTCTAGTTTTTGCCATCAGGGGACAGGAGTGAGTGGGGCACCCTGTCTCCAAGAGAGACCTCTGCATGATTGGATAGTTGAGGAGGTTTCGCGAGCCATTCGCGAGGATCTGCCTGACATGGTCGTGAGGATCACTGCTAGGTTGATCGCGAAGCTCCAGGATCAGACAGCTGATGTTCAGACGATGGATGGGGTCGACTAGGTAACGCATGAGCGAGAGACGGGAAGAGAGTCGGAAAGGAAGAGGAAAACGGATGAGACTTAGGTAGACACAGGTTCAGGCAAGAGGCCCAAGGGGTCGGATTCGAGATCGAGGGACTACCAGAGCCGCAGTCGATGCGGGAAGTGTGGTAGGACGCACGAGGGTGCGTGCAGGCGTAGAAGCGGTGGCGATGTTGGATGTTTCAAGTGCGGTCGGATTGGACATTTTAGCAGAGATTGTACTGTTACCATCGCCCAGGAACTTGACCCGATATGTTTCCATTGCAGTCGGAGGGGCCACAAGAAGGCCCACTGTCTGAGTTTGTATACAGCAGGGCAGGTGATAGCTCCTGCCCCTGTGACTTCGAGTACCACCAGCGGTTGCCGGGGCTAGGCAAGGGGGCCCACGGCTCGGAGCAGAGTATTCCAGATGATTTCAACAAGGTTTCGGGCAGCACTGGATGTTGGGGGTGTTGGGGTATTATATTACCTGCTTGTGACGGAGTGTTATGCCATCTGCATACCTTGGGATTAGAATGGTGAATTGGAGGTCGTCCCCTCTAGATCAGGTTACTTCAGATGCGGTGACTGTAGCATGTATGTGTAAGATTCAGTAGTGCCTCACTACTTGTGGAAGGTGTTAGTCGGGTAATGATCAGTTATATTCTCAGTAGTGACAATCCAGAGCTTCTAATGGAGTATCTAGCGGTCGGTAAGGAAGTGGGTTAGAGATGTTCACCCTAAACGCAAGTTCTCGGGATGCAGTCACTAAGTAGATACAGTGAAGGATTGATGAGTGCTCGGTTAGTTAAGTAGGAATGGTTCGAATCTGGTAAGGGTTAGTTGGAGTGCCAACAGAGGTAAACATGGGCGGGCAGCGGATTGCCCCTTTTCATGGAAGGAAGGTTGGGGAATCCTTTCAACCAATAAGCAGTGAGGAGTTAGCCGGATCCAAGTGGGGGAGGACCCTCCGAGTATACAAGGATAAGGGCACGTAGACCCAGAATGAGTACGCGGCCTCTGAGAAGAAAAGATAGTAGCACAACGATGGATAGATTGAGGAGTTCAGGATTGGGAGTTTGAGGAACTTCCCAATAGTTAGTTCATGTAATCGAGATGGTTAGCAGCTAGTTGGGAATCCAGGATTAGAGGACCGCCTGTAGGGCTCTAGTGAGTCGGAAGGAGGATCTTGAGAACGGTTAGCATGAGATGCTTTCGTGTTAGTATCCAGTGGCAGAGACATCATGCAGGGTTGTGTGGATTCAGGAGTTGGGGGTTTAGAAACTTCCCAACGATAGTTGCATGTATCTGGAATAGTAGACGGTTGGTTTGGGAACCAAGCCGAAGAACTCCTCGACAGAACGCTAAGTGTATCAAGGATATAAGATGTCGAGGTTGATGCAACATTCGATGACTGAGGGCTGGTTTTGAGAAATCAGGATGAGGAATCACTAGCAGGACTAGGGATAGTCAGGATGTCCTCAGAATAGTAGTTAGTAAAGCAGTCAGATAGTAGTAGTAATGTTGTAAGTCTACGGGGGTAGCCGTAGCATTCACTAGCAGTCAGATAGTAGTAGTGTTGTAAGTCTACGGGGGTAGCCGTAGCATTCACTAGCAGTCAGATGGTAGTAGTGTTGTAAGTCTACGGGCGTAGCCATAGCATTCACTAGCAGTCAAATAGTAGTAGTAGTGTTGTAAGTCTACGGGGGTAGCCGTAGCATTCACTAGCAGTCAGATAATAGTAGTGTTGTAAGTCTGCGGGGGTAGCCATAGCATTCACTAGCAGTCAGATAGTAGTAGAGTGTTGTAAGACTGCGGGGGTAGCCGTAGCATTCATTAGCAGTCAGATAGTAGTAGAGTGTTGTAAGTCTGCGGGGGTAGCCGTAGCATTCACTAGCAGCCAGATAATATTAGGGAGTTGTAAGTCTGCGGATGTAGCCATAGCATTCGTCAGGTTAGTAGATAACAGGAGCACGTTGTTTGGACGCGGGGGAAGCAGTCGTACCCACCAGTTCAGGTGCAGCAGTAAGGATATGGGAAATCCACGGGTTAGATTTCGGATCTCGCGAATGGTAGTTACGGTTGAGCCGATGATTCGATAGTTGGATCATCACCTTAGTTATGAGATCAGTGAAGCAGTGGACCGCTTAGGTTCATGCACGTTGAGGGCTACCGTTAGTCTGGGAGCCATCGTTTTCAGCCTTGGATTTGATGATGTCAGGATGTGACGCTTGGACCCGATCGGTGGATCGGGAGGTTATTAGAGCCACAGTGGCAGGAGAACTAGTGGAAACTAGTTCCAGAGAATGATTTCGTTCAGAAGTCGTGGGAGTGACTAAGTGTAACACCCATAAAATTTATGCCAAATTTAAACTTTTAATACTAACAAAAGAGTCAAATAGTAATTGTTTTTACAAAACATTTCCAATTCATTTATCATCAGAGTGTCCCAAAATAGATCATGAGGATGAGGAGCGGTACGGTCACGCCTTTGCCTTCCCTCGCTCTCCTAAAGTACCTAAAACAATAAACTGAAAACTGTAATCCCGAGGGCTTAGTGAGCTACCCCAAAAATACCAATACCACACTGACAGAACCATAGCCATAACGATTAATCAAACAACATACATACTGGGCCATTGGCCGAACTGGTCCGCCCTACTGGGCCTAAAGTCTATCTGAATCTATCCCGAGCCTTCGGCATGACTGGTCCGCCGCGTGGGCCTACAGTCTCCCCGGACCGCTCACAGGTTGTGTTGGCCTTCAGCACAAAGCAGGACCGCCTCAACCCAACCAACAAGCAACTAACCATGTGCTCATACTATCATATACGGGCTTGTAAACATAGCAAACATATCTATCTCATTGACCATCAATCATAGAGTTTCACTCCTAGATAGGGTATCGACCTAACAGGTCACTAAGACACCAATCCTCACGGATCATAAAAGCATAACATACTATCCATCCTGACTCCGATCCTATAGATCAGAATCTTATGCAGCATACCATAACTACTAATCTCTAGTATAACAACCATCCTAAACAGGATAAATTCTAGCAAAGCAATAACATACACCCATCCTAAACCAGGATGAAATCTAGCATGACAATAATAAGCAACCATCCTAACCCAGGATGAAATCTAACATGGCAATAACAAAGAAACCATCCTAACCCATGATGTAAATCATAAGGGCCGGCCTTGGTGCCGTAGACCCTATTGATATAGTGAGGATAACTCACGTCACAGATGTCGATAGAAATGCAAACTCCAACTATCAGTTCACTTGACACGGCTCCACCACCTATAACCATAGCACAATATACTCATAAGTTCTTACCCTTATGAGGCAACCCATAACCTCTTAGAAATTCCTGATCAAGGTCAGAGTCCTCAGTCAAGGTCAACAGTCCATGTTGACCTCTACTCGCCGAGTGCACTCGGCCACTCGCCGAGTTCATGGAGCACATTCCAACTCGCCGAGTCACCGGAGTGACTCGTCGAGTTCCTTTGAATCCCTGATCGATCCTTAAGGGCCACCCATCGAGCTTCCCCCTGCAACTTGATGGGTACCCACGCAAGTCTATCCAAGGGAAAAGTCATCCAACTCGCTGATTTGTTCTTCAACTCGTTGAGTTTTATGGCGATCTTCATTGGACTCGCCGAGTTGTTCATCCAACTCGCCGAGCTCAATGACCATCTTCATGGGACTCGCCGAGTCACCCTTGCAACTCGCCGAGTCCATTCAGTCCTCTTTCCACACAAATTTGTTTTGAGCCATGCAACGGCTCCAAATCACAGATCCAAGCTTCTAGGGCATACTTAATACGTAAAGTTGCAAACTTTACGTACATGCATGGCTATAAGGGCTCCAAAAGTCTATTTTAAATTCTTAATGGAGCTTCTAGTCCAAGAGGGACTTCAACCACAACCAATACAACAACTTTATGGCTCTAGCACCCAAGGAGGGTCAAGATCTAAAGTTACAACTTCAGATCTAGCCTATAGCTCAACATCCCAACTTGAAAATCCATGAAAATCCCTAGAACTCAACAAGAGGAAAGAAAAGGAAGTAAGAATGGCACTTTGATACCTTCAAAAGATGCTAGCTGAGGCAAAACTCGTTTCCCCCTCCTTTCATGCTTCAATTTCCTTTGCACTCTTAACTCCCTTCCTCCAAAATCCTCTCTTCTAAGCTTCAAAACCACTCCAAGGCACACACATACGAATTAGGGTTTATAAGGGCTCTCAAAGACTGTAAGGAAGCCCAAAGGAGGCTGAGGCTCCTCTAAATAGGGTGCAAACCCTGGAATTTAGGGTTTCATCTGCCAGCTCCTACTCGCCGAGTCCCAATAGTGGACTCGCCGAGTAGGTCACTAAACACGCGTTCTCACCCCGCTACTACTCGACAAGTAGGTCGACCAACCCGTCGAGTAGAGCTTTATCCAGGAATTCATAATAAAGAAATACCTGAGGATTGGGGCGTTACAATTCTCCCCCACATGAACTAGACTTTGCCCTCGAAGTCCACTGAAGAAAACAATGTCGGGTAATGTTCGCGCATTTCCGCCTCCGGCTCCCACGTCCACTCGGATCCCCTCCGATGCTCCCACTGCACCTTTACTAAAGATATTTCCTTGTTCCGCAGAATCTTCTTCTTCTTTTCCAAGATAGCTACAGGCTTCTCCACATAGTTCAGGCGCTCGTCGACCTGAATGTCATCCAACGATACCACTGCCTCCTGGTCCGTGACGCACTTTCGTAATTGCAAAACATGAAATGTGTTGTGGATCCGAATGAGTTCCTCCGGAAGCTCTAGCCTATAGGCCACCTTGCCCACCCTGGCAACAATCCTGAACGGTCCAATGAATCGGGGACCCAATTTTCCCTTCTTCCTAAAAGTGATCACACCCTTACAGGGTGAGACTTTCAGGATAACCATGTCACCCACCTGGAATTCCAACTCAGATCGGCGTCGGTCGACATAACTCTTCTGTTGACTCTGAGCGGTCTGCAGCCGCTGCCTAATCTGTTGTATCGTCTCGGTATTTTGTAGAACTACCTTTGTCCGACCCATTACCCTGTGCCCAACCTCGGCCCAACAGACTGGGGTCCTACACTTCTGCCCATACAACAGCTCGAAAGGCGGGGCACCAATACTGGAATGATAGCTGTTGTTGTAGGCGAATTCCACAAGCGGTAGGTGGGAATCCCAATTCCCCCCGAAATCGATGATGCATGCCCTCAACATATCTTCGAGGGTCTAAATGGTCCGCTCACTCTGCCCATCTGTCTGCGGATGGAACGATGTATTGAAATGCAGTCTCGTACCTAGTTCTTCGTGGAACTTCTGCCAAAAACGGGAAGTAAATCAGACATCCCGATTGGAAACTATGGAAACTGGAACCCCATGGCGAGAGACAATCTCGCGGACGTATAGGTCGGCCAACTTCTCCGCCGACGAACTCTCCCGAATAGCTAGGAAATGGGAACTCTTGGTCAATCGATCCACGATGACCCAAATGACGTCGAATCCTTTTGCCGTATTCGGCAACTTTGTGATGAAATCCATCGTAATCCGTTCTCATTTCCATATGGGTATCTCCAGGGGTTGCAACTTACCATGCGGCCTCTGGTGCTCGTCCTTGACCATTCTGCAGGTCAAGCACCTCTCAACGTACAAGGCGATATCTTGCTTCATACCAGGCCACCAATAACTCAAACTCAAATCTCGGTACATCTTGGTAGCCCCCGGGTGAATAGAAAAACGAGACTTATGAGCCTCCTCCATCACTGTCTGTCTAACTCCTCCGGCCATCGGAACCCAAACCCGACCATATCGGGTCAGTAGCCCGCGGCTGTCCCGAACAAACCGGGCGCTTTCGGCCTTAATCCTTTCCAATTTCCTGCTCTCCGGTTTCATACCCTCGATCTGAGCATCTCTGACCAAACCCACCAGCGGGGTATCCACAACTATCCTCATACATCTAGCTGGGGTAGAAGACCCAACTGAGTTGCGGCTCAGGGCATTCGCGACCACATTCGCTTTACCAGGATGGTAAAGGATCTCACAATCATAGTCCTTGACTACATCCAGCCACCTGCGCTGCCTCATATTCAGGTTTGGCTGATCCATAATGTGCCTCAAACTCTTGTGATCCGTGTATATGGTACAACGGACCCCGTACAGATAGTGCCTCCAAATCTTGAGAGCGAAGACCACCGCTCCCAACTCAAGATCGTGTGTGGGGTATCTCGTCTCATGCGACTTCAACTTTCGTGATGCATAAGCTATCACCTGCCTCCTCTGCATGAGGACTACCCCTAAGACCGCGATGGTCGCATCACAATATACCACGAAATCCTCCACTACCTCTGGGAGTGTCAACACCGGCGCCTCAGATAACCACTGCCGGAGGGTCTCAAATGCCCTCTGCTGCTCCGGGCCCCACCAGAAGTCCACTCCCTTTCTTGTTAAACGAGTGAGGGGTACCACAATCTTGGAGAAATCATGAATGAATCTCCGATAATACCCTGCTAAGCCCAGAAAACTCCTGATGTCTGAGGGAGATCTTGGAGCCTCCCACTGCATAACCACCTCCACCTTGGCCGGATTGACCAAAATCCCATCCTGGTTAACGAGATGTCCAAGGAACTGAACCTCCCACAACCAGAACTCACACTTCGAGAACTTGGCATAGAGCCGTTCTCATCGCAGAACCTCCAACAGCTCCCTGAGATGCTCCTCATGCTGGTCTCGAGTCTTGGAATACACCAAGATATCATCTATAAACACAATGACTGAGCGATCGAGCATCGGTCTGCAGACTCAGTTCATTAGATCCATGAACACTGCTAGCGCATTAGTGAGTCCAAACGGCATCACCACGAACTCGTAATGACCATAACGAGTCCAAAACGCGGTCTTTTCCACATCTTCCTCCATCACCCTGACCTGGTGGTAACCTGATCTCAAATTAATCTTGGAAAACCAAGATGCACCATGCAACTAGTCGAAGAGATCATCTATCCTCGGGAGCGGATAACAGTTCTTTACCATTAACTCATTCAACTCCCTATAGTCAATGCACATCCTGTGCGAACCATCCTTCTTCCTGACGAAGAAGATCGGTGCTCCCCAGGGTGAGCTACTCGGACGAATAAACTGCTTACCCAGCAGTTCCTGCAACTGAGATGACAGCTCCTGCATCTCTAGCGGTGCCAAACGGTACGGCGCCTTGGCGATAGGGACAGCACCTGGCACTAGATCAATCCTAAACTCAACCTGCCTCACCGGAGGCACTCTGGGTAACTCCTCCGGAAATACATCAGCAAACTCTCTAACCACAGGGACCTCTGAAACTGAGAGCTGCTCTCTAACCCGCGTATCTACCACATACGCCAAATAACCGGCACACCCGTGCTGAATATACTGTCGAGCCTTGGCCGCCGAACAGAACCCTGATCCTGGCCTGGTGCCCTCTCCATATACCACTAGTTCTCCCCCACTTGGGGTTCGAACCACCACCCGCTGACCCTCACAGTCCATCATGGCACCAAAACGGCTAAGCCAATCCATTCCCACAATCACGCATACATCCCCCATGGGGATAGGAATCAAATCTATTGGGAAAGACACTCAGAAGATCTCCAACTTGCATCCCCGACAGACCGAAGAAGCAGAAACCCCGTGCTCGTTGGCGATCAAAACTCGCAACAGGCACTCAAGATCATCTATCAGCACACTGAACCCTCTAGAGAAGGTATGGGATACGAACGACCGACTCACCCTCGAGTCAAATAAAACCAAAGCAGGCAAAGAATTTACTAAGAACGTACCTGATCATAGGTACAACCAATAAGCATAACACAATTCCAATAACTGAGATAGAGAATGGAAACATACCAGCAACCACATCCGGTGCTGCCTTGGCCTCCTCGGCCGTGAGCTGGAAGGCGCGACCTTGAGCCTTCAGAGGCTCCATGTTGACTGGCCTCCCATCCCCAATCCTCACAGTAGCTGGCGCGGGACCCTGTGCCGGCTTGGCGGCAAGCTACGGACAGTTGGTCTTCACATGACCAACATGATGACAATGGAAACAAATCCTCATATCAGCTGGGGGGGGGGGGGGCGAACTGGCGACAGTCCCTGGCATAGTGCCCCTCCTTGCCACACTTGTGGCACCCTCCTCCTGCTCGACAAACCCCTGAATGAGCCTTGCCACACTTTCCACAAGTGCGGATCTGATGACCCCCGGGCCATGTATCAGCAGTTTTAGACCGCTTAGGCGCCAGCTGAGACTGTGCCGGTGCTTGACGCTGCTCCTTCAGCTGCAGCTTTATCTCCAACTCACGCCGCCGTGTGGCTTCTTGAAGGTCCAGGAGGGTATCACATCACTGAGTAGACACAAACTGTCGAATATCCGTCTTGAGCATACTCATATAACGAGTCATCTAAGACTGCTCAGAAGCAAACTCCGGGCAAAACATAGCCCTTTCTGTGAACATACGGGTAACCTCCATCGCAGACTCCCCATCCTGTCTCAAGGTCAAAAACTCCTGAGCAAGCCGCTCCCGTTCCACGCGCGGAACTTAGCGGGTGCGAAACATTTCCCAGAACTGCTCCCAAGTAACAGCAGCCCTCTGATCATCAGTATATAACCCAGTCGTCAGCCTCCACCAGTCCTTCACCCCAAGCCTCAGCAGGTTTAGGGCACACCTGACCTTCTGGTCAGCAGGACATGAACACGTGAAGAAACATCCCTCCACATCATATAACCACCTCATAGCCCGAATAGCATCCTGTGTACCATCAAATGTCGGGGGCTTCGTATTATCGAAGTCCCAGTACTGGAAAGCCCTGCCTGCTCCTCCTCCTCCAATCCCTACAACAGTTACAGCCGAAGTGGCTGCAGCGGCAGCAATCTCTGCTAGAGCGGCATACCGCTCATCAAAGTACTCGACCATTACGGTCTTAATCGACCCAAACATCTCTGGAAGCTGCGCTCAGAACGCAACAGCAATCTCATCGTGCATGATCTCCCGAATCTGGGCATCCAACTTCTCAGTCCCGATCTGAACCACAGGCTCAGGTGCTACCGACACCTCTAATCCCCCGTCTCCTGACCCTGATCCTGATCCGGACCCCGAAGCAACACGTCTCGTCACCACCATACTGCAAACAAACTCAATGTCTCAGACAGATCATATAATGATGGAAGACCAATTACCCTCAAACCCTAGGAGTTGTGACTTCCTTGATACGCGTATGGGTCTTGTGCTTCCAGTAGTATGGGCCCCTACTACCTTCCATACCTACCCATATTTGTGTCAAGTATCACCACAACGCCCTAAACTGTATTTAACATAATCTGCGCTCAACCCTCACTAACAGGGGACATCGCCTAACTAGTAACTGATCCTGCAGTTCCGCACCGCTCACATATCCATGAAACTTCCACCACCCCCTGCAGCGCTAGTGTACACTGGCTGCACATAGTGCTGGACCTGATAGACTTTCAAATATCCGATCCTACACTAAGGTCGAATCATACATTCTCAGGCTATGAGATCTTGACTTTCCACAACCGTGGTGCATACACTAAACATTTACAGTTATGATGTCAATCCCATATACAAGAAACCATAGGCTAATAGGTATCATACAATCAGGCCAATCTATCATGCGATTCTTGAAAATGCCTAGCCTAGCACTAGCATGTTGTTCTAATCATATCAGAATATCAAATAACTGCATGGTATTTTGGGGCTTACTTACAGGCTCCGGCTGATCGTACCTTCTGCATCCTCCATCCTTTATTTTGAAAACCATTTCTAAAATGTGTTTCCCAAAAATCTCCTCGGTTTGAGACTGGATTCACACAAGTGTTCCTCCAATTCGCTCAAACCAAGGCTCTGATACCAACTTGTAACACCCATAAAATTTACGCCAAATTTAAACTTTTAATACTAACAAAAGAGTCAAATAGTAATTGTTTCTACAAAACATTTCCAATTCATTTATCATCAGAGTGTCCCAAAATAGATCATACGGTCACGCCTTCGCCTTCCCTCGCTCTCCTGAAGTACCTGAAACAATTAACTGAAAACTATAAGCCCGAGGGCTTAGTGAGCTACCCCCAAAATACCAATACCACACTGGCAGAACCATAGCCATAACGATCAATCAAACAACATACATACTGGGCCATTGGCCGGACTGGTCCGCCCTACTGGGCCTACAGTCTATCTGAATCTATCCCGAGCCTTCGGCATGACTGGTCCGCCGCATGGGCCTACAGTCTCCCCGGACCGCTCAGAGGGTGTGTTGGCCTTCAGCACAAAGCAGGACCGCCTCAACCCAACCAAGAAGCAACTAACCATGTATGCATACTATCATAAACGGGCATGTAAACATGATTGACCATTAATCATAGAGTTTCACTCATAGCTAGGGTATCGACCTAACAGGTCACTAACACACCAATCCTCACGGATCATACAAGCATAACATACTATCCATCCTGATTCCGATCCTATAGATCAGAATCTTATGCAACATACCATAACTACCGATCTCTAGTATAACAACCATCCTAAACAGGATAAATTCTAGCAAAGCAATAACATACACCCATCCTAAACCAGGAAGAAATCTAGCATGGCAATAATAAGCAATCATCCTAACCTAGGATGAAATCTAACATGGCAATAACAAAGCAACCATCCTAACCCAGGATGTAAATCATAAGGGCCGACCTTGGTGCCGTAGACCCTATTGATATAGTGAGGATAACTCACCTCGTAGATGTCGATAGAAATGCAAACTCCAACTATCAGATCACTTGACACCGGCTCCACCACTTATAACCATAGCACAATATACTCATAAGTTCTTACCCTTATGAGACACCCCATACTCGCCGAGTTCATGGAGCACATTCCAACTCGCCGAGTCACCGGAGTGACTCGTCGAGTTCCTTCGAATCCCTGATCTATCCTTAAGGGCCACCCGTCGTGCTTCCCCCTGCAACTTGACGGGTACCCACGCAAGTCTATCCAAGGGAAAAGTCATCCGACTCGCCGATTTGTTCTTCAACTCGTCGAGTTTTATGGCGATCTTCATCGGACTCGCCGAGTTGTTCATGCAACTCGCCGAGCTCAATGACCATCTTCCTGGGACTCGCCGAGTCACCCTTGCAACTCGCCGAGTCCATTCAGTCCTCTTTCCATACAGATTTGTTTTGAGCCATGCAGCGGCTCCAAATCACAGATCCAAGTTTCTAGGGCATACTTAACACGTAAAGTTGCAAACTTTACGTACATGCATGGCTATAAGGGCTCCAAAAGTCTATTTTAAATTCTTAATGGAGCTTCTAGTCCAAGAGGGACTTCAACCACAACCAATACAACAACTTTATGGCTCTAGCACCCAAGGAGTGTCCAGATCTAAAGTTACAACTTCAGGTCTAGCCTATAGCTCAACATCCCAACTTGAAAATCCATGAAAAGCCCTCTAACTCAACAAGATGAAAGAAAAGGAAGAAAGAATGGCACTTTGATACCTTTAAAAGATGCTAGCTGAGGCAAAACTCGTTTCCCCCTCCTTTCTTGCTTCAATTTCCTTTGCACTCTTAAATCCCTTCCTCCAAAATCCTCTCTTCTAAGCTTCAAAACCACTCCAAGGCACACACATACGAATTAGGGTTTATAAGGGCTCTCAAAGACTGTAAGGAAGCCCCAAGGAGGCTGAGGCTCCTTTAAATAGGGCGCAAACCCCGAGATTTAGGGTTTCATCTGCCAGCTCCTACTCGACGAGTCCCAATAGTGGACTCGCCGAGTAGGTCACTAAACACGCGTTCTCACCTCGCTGCTACTCGACGAGTAGGTGGACCAACCCATCGAGTAGAGCTTTATCCATAAATTCATAATAAAGAAATACCTGAGGATCGGGGCGTTACACTAAGTAAGGAGTCCTTGGACTCCACAGTTGAGTTTGAGTTCAGTGTTTCAGGAAGTTCAGTGTTTCAGTCAGTTCAGTATTTCAGGTAGTTCAGTGTTTCAGGCAGTTCAGTGTTTCAGGCAGTTCAGTGTTTCGGTCAGTTCAGTGTTTCAGGCAGTTCAGTGTTTCAGACAGTTCACTGTATCAGGCAGTTCAGTGTTGCAGGCAGTTCAGTGTTTCGGATAGTTTCAGAGTTATGGACAGTATTAGTATTTGTGTTGGAATGCGAGTGCTGACGGTATAGTTGGTTAATTTGGAAATGGCAAGTCCCTCTCAGCAGGATCAGTTGAGCCTTCTGCCATGTATAAGCGATCTGTAAGGATAGTTAGGCAGGTAACTTTTCTTTCAGGATGGAAGGCTCGAATTAGTGGGAGTTGAGTAGTTAGATGGGAGATAAAAAGGCTGGTTCCAGCAGCATCGTTTCAGTATGAGCGGCAGAATGGATAGAACAGTTATAGATAATCAAAGTATCTTCAGAAGTTGCTTCATGGAGCACATTCCAACTCGCCGAGTCACCGGAGTGACTCGTCGAGTTCCTTCGAATCCCTGATCTATCCTTAAGGGCCACCCGTTGTGCTTCCCCCTGCAACTTGACGGGTACCCACGCAAGTCTATCCAAGGGAAAAGTCATCCGACTCGCCGATTTGTTCTTCAACTCGTCGAGTTTTATGGCGATCTTCATTGGACTCGCCGAGTTGTTCATGCAACTCGCCGAGCTCAATGACCATCTTCATGGGACTCACCGAGTCACCCTTGCAACTCGCCGAGTCCATTCAGTCCTCTTTCCATACAGATTTGTTTTGAGCCATGCAGCGGCTCCAAATCACAGATCCAAGTTTCTAGGGCATACTTAACACGTAAAGTTGCAAACTTTACGTACATGCATGGCTATAAGGGCTCCAAAAGTCTATTTTAAATTCTTAATGGAGCTTCTAGTCCAAGAGGGACTTCAACCACAACCGATACAACAACTTTATGGCTCTAGCACCCAAGGAGTGTCCAGATCTAAAGTTACAACTTCAGATCTAGCCTATAGCTCAACATCCCAACTTGAAAATCCATGAAAAGCCCTCTAACTCAACAAGATGAAAGAAAAGGAAGAAAGAATGGCACTTTGATACCTTTAAAAGATGCTAGCTGAGGCAAAACTCGTTTCCCCCTCCTTTCTTGCTTCAATTTCCTTTGCACTCTTAAATCCCTTCCTCCAAAATCCTCTCTTCTAAGCTTCAAAACCACTCCAAGGCACACACATACGAATTAGGGTTTATAAGGGCTCTCAAAGACTGTAAGGAAGCCCCAAGGAGGCTGAGGCTCCTTTAAATAGGGCGCAAACCCCGGGATTTAGGGTTTCATCTGCCAGCTCCTACTCGACGAGTCCCAATAGTGGACTCGCCGAGTAGGTCACTAAACACGCGTTCTCACCTCGCTGCTACTCGACGAGTAGGTGGACCAACCCATCGAGTAGAGCTTTATCCATAAATTCATAATAAAGAAATACCTGAGGATCGGGGCGTTACACTAAGTAAGGAGTCCTTGGACTCCACAGTTGAGTTTGAGTTCAGTGTTTCAGGAAGTTCAGTGTTTCAGTCAGTTCAGTATTTCAGGTAGTTCAGTGTTTCAGGCAGTTCAGTGTTTCAGGCAGTTCAGTGTTTCGGTCAGTTCAGTGTTTCAGGCAGTTCAGTGTTTCAGACAGTTCACTGTATCAGGCAGTTCAGTGTTGCAGGCAGTTCAGTGTTTCGGATAGTTTCAGAGTTATGGACAGTATTAGTATTTGTGTTGGAATGCGAGTGCTGACGGTATAGTTGGTTAATTTGGAAATGGCAAGTCCCTCTCAGCAGGATCAGTTGAGCCTTCTGCCATGTATAAGCGATCTGTAAGGATAGTTAGGCAGGTAACTTTTCTTTCAGGATGGAAGGCTCGAATTAGTGGGAGTTGAGTAGTTAGATGGGAGATAAAAAGGCTGGTTCCAGCAGCATCGTTTCAGTATGAGCGGCAGAATGGATAGAACAGTTATAGATAGTCAAAGTATCTTCAGAAGTTGCTGGAAGAAACTAGTAAGTTGCGATGGGGTGTAGTGATCGGTGGGAGTCCGGTAACCCAGATATCGACAGATTAGTTGGACCAGGGTGGTCTCAGTGCATCCAGTAGGCGGATGAGGGGCAACAAAATTTTCAATCAAAGGAAGTAACGACAAGGGAAGTATGGTAAGAGGCAGCAAGTTGACAGAGGGTGCTACGCCTCTCATGGCAGGGTTGGATAATCTCAGAGGGGAGGGTTCGACCTTATTGCGCAGCTCTCGTATAAGTCTTAACCGTTGCAGGGATGAATCTTTCACTCGAAGGATTATCTGATCCATTCGCTGGGATGGGTGCTCAACACTAAGTTATGGAAATAAGAAGCATTCAGTATGTACCAACAATAGTGACCAACACTGAGAGTGGGTGGAGTGATGGACAAAAGGGTTAAAGTCACCAGGCAGGGTGTTTGAGGCGGATTGCAGGTTAGTTGACCATAGAGAACTTCAAGGACGAAGTTTAGTTTAAGTGGGGGAGAGTTGTAACACCCGAAATCAGAAAGGTCAAGAAAGGAAAGGAGTACCCTATGTTAAAGAGGGTTGACTCGTCGAGCCCAGGGAGGAACTTGGCAAGTCGGAGCGGGATCCGGGTGTAAAGTAATTGACCGACTCGGCGAGTCGGCAAGTGGACTCGGCGAGTCTGGTCTGGGTTGGGAAACCCTAATTCCGGGACTTGGTACCATATTTAAGCATCTTATTCTCTTCCCTAGGGCTCATTTGTGGCCCCTATAGTCTAGAAACCCAAACCTTAGCCGCCATAATTGTTTTTGGAGCAAGATCTACCCTTAGTGAAGTAATTTGGAGCTTGGAAGAGAAGAGATTCATAGTGGTGCAAGAGGAGGCCTTGGATCCAGAGTTGGTGGAACTTTTTAGAGTATTTAGAGGTAATGAATCGTTATCCTTGGATTTCTTCTTTCTAGATCCATCTTTCATGGAGTTTTAGGGTTTCTTTGAGAGTATGTGATGAGAAATTGGTGCATAAGTTAGATCTGAAATTGAAACTCCAGATCTGAGCTCTATTTGGATCGAAAATGCAGAAAGCCATGTTAGTTGCTATGCAAAAGCCTTTCCCCATGAGTTGAGTTCCTCTCCAGCTTGGTTTTTGGTATTATGAGGAAAGAAGCACGTAAAGTTAGCAAATTTATGTTGCTAATGGACTCTAGGAACCCAGATCTATTGTTTGGAGCAAAGGAGAAGCTCCGTGACTCGAAATTATGGAAATGCACGTATGGACTCAGCGAGTCGGGCTAGATATCAGTCTTGAGTCGCGTAGTAACTCGACGAGTCACATGGGTAGACTCGGCGAGTTGTATGAAGATGGGCAGGAACTCGACGAGGTGGAAGAACAACTCGGCGAGTCTGTTCTTGGACCCGACGAGTCAAGTCGCGAAACCCCAAACCCTTCGAGTTAAGACTCGGATTAGTGAGTTGAGTGGGACCTAGTGAGTTGGACAGGTCGGGACTCGGAAATCAATAGACTCGGCGATTCGAGTCACGAATGAAGGAGGTTTCTGAGTTCATGAACTCGGCGAGTCAGTAGGCTGACTCAACGAGTAGGGTCAACCTGGAAGGTTGACTTTGACCTTGACAAGAGTTGACTTAGTTGACTTTTGGGGGACTGTCATACTAAGTGTTATAATGTTATTGGTAGCACGGAGAGCTAAGAAGACCAGTGCCTTAGAGGGTTGTCGATTAGCAGCCAGAGGGTTATCAGCAGAGCTCAGCAGTTCAGGTGAGTTTCCTTTCAGTAGGAACGAGTCTAAGGCCACAATGCCGGCCCATTTAGCTAGCAGTAGTTTCCAGACTTCGGTCCGATGCAGTACTTAGTATGTTTGATGCCTTCGTGGCTCAAACAGGATTTATGTGTTATGTGTTCCGGGCTACGGCCCGATGCAGTATGCAGTATATGTGTGTGTTCATGCTAGTTGATATGTTTATGTTATGCTTTGTTCAGTTAGTTTTGGACTCCGGTCCGATGCAGTTAGTCCGGACTTCGGTCCGATGCAGGGGACAAGGTCCCAGTCAGTTTCCGGACTTCGGTCCGATGCAGGGGGCAAGGCCCAGTTAGTCCGGAATTCGGTCCGATGCAGGAGACAAGGTCCCGGTCAGTTTCCGGACTTCGGTCCGATGTAGGGGGCAAGGCCCCAGTTAGTCCGGGCCTCGGTCCGATGCAGTGGGCAAGGCCCAATATGTGCTTTATATGTTATTGTATGGTATGTGGTAGATTGGGGGAGCTCACTAAGCTTCGTGCTTACGGTTTCAGTTTTTGGTTTCAGGTACTCAGTTTTCAAAAGAGGAGCTCGGAGAGGTTGCAGTGCACACACCATAGTCAGTTAGCCTGGGAATGTTTGACTCTGATAATGAGATTATGTTTTGAATTAATACTCGAAAATTATGTTATGACTTATGATACGGTTTTTATAAATATGGTTTAGTAATGTTTTAAAAGAAATTTTTAGTCGTGAATTTTTGGGTCGTTACAAATTGTATAATAGTAATCAAAGTAACAAAAACAACCATCATATTTATAACATTGTATTTACATTGTATTCAAAACATTGTTTGTTTAACATTAAAACTATAGAAAAAGACAAGACATGAAAGCTACTGTGCTCCGTCTTCATAACGTTTCAGAGGGTATCTGGCTACTAAGTTTCCTGAGAATACAAGTGGTTTGAAAAAGTGTCAACATTTATGTTGGTGAGTTTATAAGTATTTTATTTGGAAAGATATGTTCTTTGTTATTGAAAACGTTATTGTGTTCTTCCAGAAAATCCAATATTTGTAGCCCCGATTGGTGTTATCAATGAGCTTGAGAAAATCCGAAGGCGCTTCCTATGGGGCGGTACTGAGGAAAATCACAAGATACATTTGGGTTGCATGGGAAAACGTTTTGGCTCCTAAAGAATTGGGTGGTTTAGGAACTTATCTTTGATTACTAAATGGTGGTGGAGACTTAGAACGGACCTTTCGTCTCTCTGGGGTCCACGATTAAAGGCATTCATAATTAAAAAAAACAAGCCGGCTTATCAAATTTCGAAGAAGTTGATATCAGGGGTCTGGAACAATGTCGCAAAGGTTCCAATTGAACTTTAGAAAATGGGGATCAACATTAATGATATATTGATTAAAAGGGTTTGCGCAGGTGATGACACTCTTTTCTGGTTGGATCTGTGGTGCGGTCCTGAAACTCTGAAATCATCCTTCCCTCGTATATATGACCTGAATCGGAACAAGAAGTGCAAAGTGGCTGACAGAATAATGCTCGGCGGATTCTCATGGAATTGGTCCACATTACATTTCAGTGATGTTCAGGCTAATGAGTTGACGTCCTTGCCGTCTAGGATTAATTACTTCCAACCCTCTGCCTTGCGTGATCACTGGAAACAGAAGAAGGACTTAATTACGATTTGCTATGGAACCACATGGCTGATTTGGAAGGCGAGATGTGACAGGATCTTCAAATAGAGACGGATCTCCCCGGTCATGGTTGCGGATAATGTTAAATCTTTATCCTTCACCTGGATAAAACACAGGAGAACTCATTGTCAGTATAAATGGGTTGATTGGTGTGTGTGCCCTAGCATTTGTTGGTGATTTTGCTCCTAATTTTGTTTCTGTATGTTTGTACTCTGTTTGTACTTTGTGCCTTCCACGCTCCGTCTAGTTAGTTGCTAGACGTGAGTTCCTTTTAATATATATTTGCCGGGTCCAAAAAAACGCATCCTACCCCTTCATATATTAATAACATTTTTTTGAAAGGGTTAAATACAACAAATAGCAACGTATTTACATTTATTTATTTTTGTAGCATTCTATTTTCATTTTTTTATACGTATTTAAAAACTCCATTATACAATATACAAAAAAGTCATTAGTCAAATTGCAATAAATGACGACATAATTTACTTCTTTTTTATTCCTCTATGATTTTATGCTTCGTTAACTTTTTTTTCTTCCAAAATACTTATCTATAACGTAGTTTCTTATGTCAATGATTTATGATTCGGTTGATGACTAGACAAAAAAAGAAAAGACGTCTACTACTTCTCCGATGATTTCAAATTGAATGATGAAAAGTTTCTCAATTTTTGCCATATTATACAAATGTTGATATATTTTTGGGTGTATTACGACATTTAGTTTCATAATTTTCTAATCATATATATTCTATAATTAGAAAACATTACATCGGATGTTAGTGGTGCAATGGGCAGTAATTAATAAAGTCCAAATTGAAATAGAAAACTACAATTGAAACAGGGGGCGTTAATTGACTTGCTCTAGATAAACACTCTAGCTAGTTTTTTAAATTTAATTTTATATTGCTACCTTCCAACAAATAATTGAGCAAAAAATAAAGTCATAAGAGCAATGAGGTAATATTTTATTCTAATTATCAAATTAAATCTTAAGAAATGTCCAACGTCCATGGACAGAATAAACTTCATAAATGGTCCCTGTTGTATCTCGAAATTTAAAGTTTAGTTCCTAAATAAAAAAAACGTCATAGATGGTCCATTTGGTTTCAAAACTTTTAACGAAAGGTCCTTTAAATTTTGTTCGTTAACTAAAAGGTATTTCCATCATTTCACTATTACATGGACCATTTATGAAATTTTTTATTATTTAAAAAAATAAGCAAAAATAAAAAATAATTATTTAAATATTCAAAGGGGCTCTGCCCCTTGGACCCCGCTCCCAGGGGCGCTGCCCCCGGACCTCCGTTCGTACAGTGTGCTTTGAAATTTGATCAAAATTAAACAAATGTCTACTCCACACATTCCTTATTTGTTTAATATTTATCAAGATCACCAACACAATTACCCCAGAACTATTTTATGCCATCGTTTGTATATTCTTCTCCGATCGACAGAGGACCGGAAAACCCACTCCCTTCTTTCCCTTCGTATTGTGCTATCGAACCAGAAAAAGGGAACTGCCAAGGAGGCCACCGGAGCAGCCCCCTAGTTGCAACAGTCGATGGTTGCTCCTCTATTTCTGTTCTTCTTCCTTCTTCAACACTAAGGGATTTCAAATGTAACAACTTGTAACATGAACACATCAACAACAGTTAGGAGGCTTCGATTCCAAATGTAAAACCCTAAATTCTGCCAAATTAAGAATTGAAGTTCTGATTCTAAAATATTATATCCGCCATGGAGTTCACTCCATGCGTTTATAGATGTAACAAACTTAGGGTTTTTTACCCAACCCAAAATAGAAAAAGGAGAAGGGAGAACGAATTCATTTGCTACACTATAGATACACATATAATTGGAATTGGAAGTGTCTTGAGGTTGAATTATCTTGTGGTTTATAGCTTTGATTTTTGCGAATTGGAGTTGATGTAAACATGGAGAAGGGTGGTGAACATGGGCTGGATCGACGGTGGGAAACAAGGAGAGAGATGAAGGGTAGATTTATTAACCATAGATCAGAACCTAGGGATTGTGTTGGACGATTACTTGACAATAGTGATATGAGGGTCGAATTTCACTATGGCGATGATGGTTTAAGGGAGCCTTGACTTCACTGGCAACAGAGAGAGAGAGAGAGAGAGAGAGAGAGAGAGAGAGATCCTTTGGATATTTAAATAATTATAATGTTTTTAATTTATAAAAATTTCATAAATGGTCCTTTAGTTGTGAAATGACATAAATGTACTTCAGTTAACGGACAAAATTTAACGGGGTGAGCAATAAAGACCTTTTGTGAAAAGTTTTGAACCCATATGGGCCATCTATGATGTTTTTAAAACTTATAGACTAAACTTCAGATTTTGAAATAGTATAGTGTGACTACCCGAAATTTCTATCTTGTGAAACCATTCAATTCAATCACAAGTCAGACCGGTTTCTGCAATCTTTTAGCATTGTAATGGGTCTGTTTGAGTGTTCTAAGCCTAGTACATTCAAGGATTGAGTGTTAGGAAGTATCTACTAGAGTTCATTGAGTAGCATTCAAGCCGGAAAACTCCAACACTTGGAGTTTACGGCCGTCAACTAGAGCTTACGGCCATAAGCTCTTGGCTGGCCGTGAACTCCTCCCTTAAGTATGATATTCCTTCATTTTTCTTCACTTCTCACACTTCCAACTCAAACACACTCATTTCTCTCTCAAGTATCATCAAGAACACTTCTAATTCTCGACAAATTTGAAAGTGATTCTTCCATTTATTAGTTGATACCCTTCTTAATCTAGTAAAACCCTATGATTTCATCCGTGAAATCATCTCTTTTTGGGTTAGGTCTTCAAGAACACCAAGAACATACACTAGTTCTTTGGGCCGTGAACACCCCTTCAAGCTTCCAAAACGTAAGTATCCTTTCCATATACTAGTTATCCATTTGAAGCTCTTGAAATACGTCCAAGAATCAACCATTTTAGCTTGAACATCAAGAGTTTACAGCCGTAACTTCTCCCTTTGGACGTAAACCCTTCTCAAGAACATTTTAGGCCGTAAACTCAAGCCATTTAATGTGTTGGCCGTAAACATCTTTGGCCGTAAACACCCATGGCCGTAAACACCTTGGCCGTGAACACACCTAGGCCGTATACACACATTTGTGTGGCCGTGAACACCTTTAGTACAATCATATGTGATTGTAACACTTCATTTCAAGTGTTTCCTAGTCCATAAGGTGGTTCCGTATCATGATTAGTTGTTATATACACTAATTATATACATATATGTGTTATTATATGCTTAATAGGATCCGTTTGTGCTCGAGACTTCACTTGACACTTAGCATCCTATATCGATCTCACATTCGAATCACTCACTACAGGTTAGTTCATACCCATAACTTACCTTTTAAATGATTTTAAATGCTTTTATGGGGGTGGGGGGGTGGGGGGGGGGAATACAAGTAGAAAACATTATAGTTATTGTATCAATCACATGTGATTAATAACTATCAAACAAGTGGATTTCTTATACATCAAAACTGTGTTATCAAACAAGTGGATTTCTTATACTTCAAAACAGTGTTATCAAACAAACTATTTCAAAACATTTTATAAACTGACATCAAGTCATCTATAACCATTCAAATGGTTAAAATTCTTTTATATGCTAAACTCTTTATCAAACTCTTTTAAACTTATATATTGTCTAAATCATGTCTATATAGATATAGTTATATAAATAAGGTTGAAAGGGCTTAAGACTGATAACTCACTTTATTTCATGTTCCTTGTTCAGTTGTGGACTTAGGGTATCGGTTGTTTGTCCGAGTGTCGTTTGGATCTTAGTTATATATTATGTATATGTATATAGATATAAAAGTTCTTACTTCAGTTCAACACCTTTGGGTAGCAAAGGTGTACAAACATACTCAGTCATTCAAACAACATTACTAGTAAAGTATAATAGGTATAGTTTAGAGGACTACTACTCACTATTTTTAGTACAATGAAACATACAAGAGTCAGTCCATACATGAGTCAGTTCAAACATGCTATAACGAGAAACAGAAAGAACATATATAACGAGAAACACAAAGAACATACTATAATGAGAAACAGGGAGGAACATACTATAGAAAGAGAACATACAATACACTAGAACAGAGAGAACATACTTTACAAATACAAGAACACTGATGAGATTAAAACTTTAATCTTTGAAGATCGATTAGATCTTAAACAGGTAATTAAATATAAAACAGCAAGAACACGAAAATAAGAACAAGGCAAGAGTGAATCAAACGTGTCGAATGATTAAAACAAAACCCTCAGAAGAGCTCGATTAAGAACATCAACTGTAGAGGATTAGTAGGTTTACAAGAACGATCAAAGAAATCTGTAATGCTATCGTTATACTCTAGATCAATCGTTAACCTAATATGCATGCAAGCATATACTTATATAATAAATCTAATGGGCTCTCGGTTGGACATGCCCAAACCGGAATACACAACAAATAAACAAATAGCCGAGCCCAAAGACACAATCCTTGAACGAATCTTCAACCCAACAATCTCCCCCTTTGCGTCAATTGGAGCGAGACCTTCACTTGTTACTTGGGCCAGCAGCGGAGGCAGGTACTTTCTTCTTCACGATGTTAAACAGGCGAGAGATAAGAGCCAGTATCGTCTGCCTAAACCTGATGTACCACTGGATCATGTCTTTGAAGTACTTAACGTCATCCGCTGTATTCTCTTTACACCTTTGAATGATCGACAACACGTGCTCTAGACAAGCAGTGGTGTAAAGATGTTTGTCAGCTAAAGCAAAGAGACATTTCTGTCCTTCTGCTCTAGTGAACATGACCAAATTGCGTCTCGGGTCGATCTTGCCCATTTTTCATCTGATTGAGATCACTGGCCGATCCCACAGGAGCTATCTTCGGTTTCTTCTTGAAGACAGTGGCTACCTCCTGATCCATTAGGGCTACCTCCATGATGTAACAGACAATCATCCTCTTGAGATGGTCTATGATCGGACCATATTCAGCTTCATTTGTCAAGAGGATGTTATGCAAAACAATCCAATCATGAGGATTTAGGTTCGGTAGATCTGCCAGGGTTATGAGATGTTCAGACTTTGCAGATCCTCGAATCACCTTGAACCGAACATTGATGAATCTTCCTTCGGTGTAAGGCTTCAGTACCCGAACGTTCACTATCTTTTGGGTGCTCCATGTTAGATACTGAGGACGAGCAGCCTTCAGATAGAAGTCAATGAGCTCCCTATCAACCTCAGGGTTCGGATGAGGGACTTCATAAATATTTGAGAAGGCGTGGAAGATAAACGCCTTTCGAGTCAGCGGCATGTCTAACTGCGAATCGACAGAATTATAGCAGTCGAACGAAATCACCGGCTCGAGCCATAGGATGCTGGGAGTGTCTATGGCCTCCTTGATCATTCGCTCCCGAGTCCATGCAGGGAAGAGAGTCTTCCTGCTTTCAAGGAGATCGTGGGCTTCCTTCTTCTTGCGTTCGGCTTCTTCAGCCTCTCGCGCCACACGATTTACATCTTCATCAACATTGCCACTGTTCTTTCGTTTCAACATGTCCGCAATGGTTTCCTTGTCTTCATCTTCATCTTCTTCCTCAGCTATATTCTTCCCTTTGTCCTTCACACCCGAACCCGAAGCTTGACCAGTTGGAGGAGGTTCGGTTGTGTGAGTAGTTTTGGAGGAAGGAGGTGGTTTCGAAATAGAGGTCTTATGATCAGCAACCTCGAAGAACACCCGCTCGACGGCTTTGTCATAATAGGCAGTCGCATACACCTGTGAGAGAAGCACCATTGGCACAGACTCAATCCTAGAGAGGGCTGGAGCGATTTGGGAGTACTTCAGGCACTCGATGATCGGCGACATGTAAGAGTCATACGCCAGAGGGTTTAGGTCGATCACCAAGCATTGTTGTGGACGAATAGGAAGGATTTGTGAGGTAGCATGGACGGAAGATGATTCTGCCATTGTTAAAGGTAGGAAGAAGAAGATGAACAGTAAAGCTTTTTCGAGTTTTTGCTCTCTTGTAAATTTTGAAGCAGTAAAGAGGTAAATGGTGGTGAAGACTGCCTTTTATAGTGGGTGAAAGGAGAGAGAAAAATCGTTTCAAATCTTCTATGGAAATACGAAAAGGTTTCCTGAATGACAGATGCGCGACAGTTGAGGCGTGCGATGATCACATACGAGAGAGAGTGTCAGATTCCTAGGATCACGCCGCCCAACAAGCGCCGTTTCAGAAGAAAACCGTTTCAAATCCTCACGCGCCTTTAAGTGCCAGAGGGATGTCGCTTGGATTTCGCACACGCGTCCACTTTGTCAGTAAAAGAGTGAACGTTTCAATCCTTTTATTTCCCGCCTGAGTCAGCAACCCTTCGTCTTATCTTTTTGAATCGCATCTTTTGAATAAACTACCCACGTGGAAGATTGTTGACCACGTCTTAATTATTAACTACCAATGCAATAAATCAGCCTGAAATTAATTAGTAACGGTATTTTGGAAAATCAAAGATTTTCGTGCAAAGAATGTAAAAAGAAAAGAAATAAAGCAACTCTTTTTAGGAATGACTGTGATGTCAATAATGACACGAAACTGATGATCCCGGGCACGAAACTCTTTCTTCAAGATCAAGAGAGACCTCAAAGTGTTAATGTGGATTCCCGTTGAATTACGATCAAACACTTTTTAAGAAATGTTGAAAGGCTTCTTTTAATTTGGCTACTTTAGGGTGGCTTTCGCTTTGATTCATCAATTCTAATCTTGAAATAAGAAAGAAAGTGATCAAAGTACTTGTGAGACCGGTGTAGTCTGTTGAACAAGTAGGTAGAAATTTATTTGAAATTGGCGTGGAAAATATAAAATCTTAAAAAAAAGAAAAACTGGATCCCAAGGGAAGAAATGTTATGGTGTTTAACAATTTCATAGGAATCACACAAAAGAAAATTTGAGATTTCATGAAAGTACATCCGTCAATTCTTTGGTGAAAACTTGAGCAAATTAATTGATCACCGTCAATTCAGATTTGGTGTTGAATGTTGGGTTTCACTCAGCTCGTAGTGACACGAAACTAAGATCACAAACACAGATGTTGTGTAACCATAAACCTCAGTGGTAATTTCTGAGAGTCTCAAGGGTTACGTTGATGAAACGAATGTAATGGAGAAGTGTAATGGAGATGGTGTAAGAAGATAAAGTACCTCTGCTGCGAAAATAAGGACCAAACAGAAAACTCTTAACTCATGTGAGAAAAGAGTGAGGTAGCTCACGATAAGAATAAATGTGGTAGCCTTATTGGGAAGACAAGGTTTGTTTATACCAGGTCATAAAGGCTATTATTCAAAATCTTATGAGGCTTGGGACACATACAACAGCATGCTTCTAGGGACACTTAAGTAATCCAACATTTATACCCCCATAAATGAATGAACACACGAAAAAAAATAAAAGAGAAAAATATTTTTCGAGTTTTTGAGATATATTAAAGAAATAAAATAAAAGAAAAAAAATATAAAATTAAAAAATAAGTAAGAGAAAAAAAAATAAGACTTAGAAAAAAAAAACTTTGGAAAAAATTTGAAAAACCGAACCCGAGCGTTCGGTTGGTTTCGGTTCCAGAAAATTTTGAAAAACCGAACCCGAGCGTTCGGTTGGTTTCGGTTCCAGAAAATTTTGAAAAACCGAACCCGAACGTTCGGTTGGTTTCGGTTCCAGAAAATTTTGAAAAACCGAACCCAGGAGGTTGCTCCACATACACGGTTTCTTCGAGTTCTCCATTAAGAAATGCACACTTGACGTCCATTTGGAAAACTTCAAAGTTTTTGTGGGCAGCATAAGCAAGAAATATTCTTACAGATTCCAGCCTAGCTACAGGAGCGAAAGTCTCTTCATAATCAATCCCTTCCTCCTGACAGTATCCTTTTACTACCAGACGAGCTTTGTTCCTTATAACATTCCCTTCCTTGTCCATTTTATTCCTAAAGACCCATTTGAGACCAACAACCGAGGCATCTGGAGGAGTTGAAATGAGGCGCCAGACTTTGTTCCTTTCGAATTCGTTCAGTTCGTCTTGCATTGCTTGAACCCAATCAGAGTGATCGAGAGCAGTGTTAACTGTCTTCGGTTCAACTTTTGATACGAATGAGTTAAACATACAAAACTCAACCTTTGAAAATAAGGATGTCTGTTTTGCCTTCAGTTGTGATCGGGTTAGAACCTTTTCAGAGACATCACCAACCACTTGAGAGATAGGATGATCTCTGGTCCATTTGGTAAGAGGAGGATAATTTGTATCAAAGGATGGGTCTAGTTCAGCATTGATCATTTCTTCTGGCTCGGATTGGCTTTCGTAGTCGATCGTCATATCATCATGCCCCCCCTCGATTGATGAGCTATGAGAAACTTGAGGTTCAGAGGTTTCTTGTGGTGCTGGATTTTCAGGCGTTGATGCACCTTCGGTTGGAGAAGCACTTTCGGTTGGAGAAGCACTTTCGGTTGCAGTTGTAGAGCTTGGCTCCCCTTCGACATGTGAGCTTGGCTCCTCCTTGGCTTGTGAGCTTGGCTCCCCCTCGACTGAAGCATCGTTGGATGGAGGTTCATCAGAAGTCGATCCTCCTTCATTCATTCTCCTGGCAGCTTCTTCGACAATTTGCTTCATGTGGTCTACCTTGTTGTCTGCTGCACCTGCTTCTGAGAGAGAAGCTTTCACTGGTTCGTCAAAGAGCTCCAGAAATTTCTCGTATAGATTAGCGATCGAGACTGTGACTTGGCCAGTTTGAGGAAAGATTTCCCCAGCGGTGTCTTCTTTGGCTTGTAGCTTTTTGACATAACTATCGTCAAAGGTCACGTAATATGTCTCTTCAATTTTTCTCGAACGCTTGTTTAGGACCCTATATGCTTTGGATGTGAGAGAGTAGCCCAGAAAGATTCCCTCGTCGGCTTTGACATCGAACTTGTTGCGGTGTTCTTTAGAGTTAAAGATGAAACACCGTGAGCCGAACACATGGAAAAATTTCACATTGGGCTTTCTGTTGTTTAGAATCTCGTATGGTGTGAGCGTGAATCGCTTGTTGAGATAGGACCTATTATGTGTAAAACAAACAGCAGAAATAGCATCAGCCCAAAAATAAAGAGGTAAGGAAGCGAAACTTAGCATAGTTCGGGCAGCTTCACACAAAGATCGGTTTCGTCTTTCGACTATTCCGTTCTGTTGAGGTGTGTAAGGAGCTGAGAAGTTGTGACTTATTCCTTTTTCTGCTAGAAATTCTTCAAACTCCCTGTTCTTGAATTCCAGACCATTGTTGCTCCTGATGTTGCGAACGAGCTTTTTGAGCTGTACTTCAATCTGCTTGATGAACACTTTCAGCTTGTGAGTCGCTTTAGATTTGAGCTTTAGAAAGAACACCCATGTAAATCATGAAAAGTCATCAACAATAACAAGAATATACTTGCTACCACCGATGCTTTCGATAGATGAAGGACCACACAAATCAATATGAAGTAATTCGAGTGGTTCAACAACTTTTGTGTTAATTACAGATGGATGACTTTGACGACTCTGCTTCCCCATTTCGCATGCAACACACAAATGATCTCTATCGAACTTGAGCAATGGAAGACCCCTAACATGACCTCCAGTGACAAGTCGGTTGATATCTTTAAAGTTGAGATGAGAGAGTCTTCGGTGCCACAACCAGCTTTCGTCAGATTGAGCTTTTGATAACAAGCATATAGCTAGGTTTCCTTTGATGGGTTTAAGGTTTAGAGGAAACATTTCACCCTTTCGCTCCGACTTGAGAATTACTTTCTTTGTCTTCTTCTCAATAATCTCAGAACCTTCATCATCGAATGAGACTTTGAGACCTGTACCTCCAACAATCTGAGATACATTGATGAGGTTGTGTTGGAGTCCTTCCACATAAGCCACCTTCCTTATAGTGAAATCACCATTAGTTATCATTCCGTATCCCTTTATGGTGCCGAAAGAATTGTTTCCAAACTTGACATTGCCACCGTTTGTAAGAGACCTGTATTCCCTGAGCTCCTCTTTCCTCCCTGTCATGTGACGTGAGCAGCCACTATCGATGTACCATTCTTCGTCGAACTGCTCGTCACTTATAACCTGCAAAAATTAAGCAGATTTAGGAACCCAAAGTTTCTTGGGTCCACGTGAGCTTTTCATGGGAACAAGAACAGTAAGAGAGATGTCAACAAGATATGTTCGTTTTATAAGTGTTGTTTCATCTTTCTTTTTAATGGTAAAAACTTTTATTTTATTAGGATTGGGTGCGTTCGGTTTGGACTCTGGTTTGGATTCATTAACTTTCTGTTTGCCCTTTTGTTCAGCTGACGAATGAGATTTTTGAGAATGAACAGAATGAGCTTTAGAGCAAGATGGAGATGAATTGGTAGAAGTAGAAGAATTAGATGAACGAGAAGGAGTGGGTTTAGATTGAGAGGACTTCTTGGCTGGAGACTCTAGGTGACCCTTTTGCTTTTGATCATTGGAGGGACTAACCTTAGTGTTTTGATCTCTGTTGACTTCAGAACCGAACCTTTGCTTTCGGTTGGAATCGTTCTTTGAACCGAACCTTTGCTTTCGGTTTGAGTCGTTCTGTGAACCGAACCTATGCTTTCGGTTGAAGTCATTCTCAGAACTGAACCTTTGCTTTCGGTTGTTGTGGCTATCAGGCTTTTTGACAAAATTGTTTTTATACTTCAGATTCTTGTCTTGATGTGAGAAGTATGCATTCTGGGATTGCCAGAATTGCTTCCTTTCAGAGAGATTCTTCCTGTATCTTTGGTTCCTTTCACGTTTCTTATTCCTCATCTGCTTCGGTTGATGATGAATATTAGCCTTCATTTTCCGTTTCTCCTTGGCTGGTTCACTTTGAACTGTAGGAGTTTCACTTTGAACTGAGGAAGTAGTGGTAACGTCTTCTTTTGCCGAACTTCCATTCTCCTGAGGAATGTCTTTCGTACCACTGGTGCTTGGCTCATCGAAATTATCTGGCTTATTCAAGGGTTCAGGTATGTATCTACCTTTACTCATCCAAGAGGTTCTTTCTGATAAGCCTACCGTTTCGTTTGCATTATCTATTGGAGCTGACCAGAAGTACTCATCACAGCCATCAGCATTGTCTTCGTTCACTATAGCTGTGAGTTCAGCGGTCTGATGTTCGGTTACTCCAGTGACCTTGTACACTTGATTTGGAGTGGTCCTGAACTTTTGATACACAACTGCTTTCTCTGCTAAGATCGGGGACTTTTGTTGGGACAATCGAGCGAACTCTACTGAATTTTCAGAAATTAGATTCTTGTGGTTTTCAGGTTCGCTTTTTACAAATTCTGAGCAGTCAACCGTGTCCTCTACAGAAATTTCACTCATGTTGTCGTCCTCGTTAAGCTCAGATGCATTTTCAACATCAATTTTGTTTTCTGAGCTTACGTTGGCGTTTAAAGAGTCAAATTTTTGTATGGTTTCGGTTCTCAGTTTAAGTCTATCATTTTCATCCAAAAGGTTTTTAAGCATGTCCTTGTGGTCCTTGGATTTAATGAAGGACTCAATTTTGTCCAGTCCATACATGTAGGTCGGATTGACATCATCAGACGATATCACACTCTCACAATTATAGGCTTCAGCATCGATTTCATCCTCCTTAAACTCAAGGAAAGGCAAAATCATGCGATGGATCTTTTGGCCTATTTCACAGTCCAAGTGAAGCTGAGTAATATTAGAATATAGACGTTTTGCAATTAAACAAAAAACATTCCGCTGTTTTAACAACTTTAAATTGTCTCTTTGTAAATAAATGTTTTCGTCTTTTATTTTAACTAATTCAGACTCCTTCAACTCGATCCACATCCGCCGCTCCTCACTCTTCGAAGACACCCTGCTTAATTGATCAGTTAGGTTAGAATTGGTGACTCGAGTTTGAGTTAAGCTACTATCTAGATGAGAAATTCTTGTATTAACATTTTTTAGTTCTTTCTCATATGAGGATTGTGGTACTTTAAATGAAATGAAAACCGATTGTACCTTCTTGATCAGTTCATCGAGTTCGTTGAACTGCACGCTGAGTGGTTTGGCCGTAAAGCACATGTCCTCCTGCTCCTTCGGTTCATTGCTTCCACCATCAGTGTTGTATCCCCTCATCTGAGATACATCATACACCATGAAGCATCTTCCTCCACTGCTCTCCTCCTTTGCCACATAAGCCTTTCCATGAGTAGGCTTCCTCACTTCATCGTCTTCTGAGTCGGTAGACCAAACTTCCACGCTACCGAACTCGTCATCAGCAACCGAACCCTGCACAATAAGAGCATTCATGGAAGGGTTAGCGGTAGACTTCTTCTTTCTCATCTCATCAAGCCTTTTCTGTAGCACAGCTTCCTCATCCTTTTCATCATCCTTTTCAGCCATCTTTTTAAGGACACAATCTTTAGCATAGTGGTTTTTCCCACCACGGTAGTAACAACTCACTCCAGAATCACCATCCGCCTTCGGTTCCTTCTTGGGATCTTCAACCTTCGGTTCATTGTTAACCTTTTCTGAACTGTAACTCCCCTGCCAATTTCGGTTTTTGTTGCTGGGGAATCTCTTCTTTATGAACCTCTTGGGGTTAGACACCATCATAGCATAATCCTCAGACGTGAGGTCATACTCCTCCAAGTTAAGGTCTTCATCCTCCATCACAGCTTTACTTTTTGACAGGAGGGCCAACGAACCAAGGCTTGAAACAACGTTCTTCTCCTGCAGCACAATCTTCTCCTGGGACTTGAGAATACCCACCAGTTTCGCCAAAGAGTATGATTTAAACTGCTCATGGGCTTTAACTGTTGACACCACAGCTCTCCATTCTGACCTTAGACCATTAAAGAACGTAACCTTCTGCTCGATAAGCTTCCTTTCGATGTCATGTTTGATCATTCTGCTAAGAAGATGATTGAAGCGATCGAACGTTTGGGTCACTATTTCTTCGGCTCCTTGCCTGAATTCTCCAAACTCAGATAAGAGCAAGGTTTGGATAGAATGTTCAAGATCCTCGTCTGTAGAGTACAGTTCGCGAAGTCTATCCCAAACTTCCTTTGCCGTCGTGCATGAGCTGACCAACCTGAAGGTGTCGGACTGAAGGGCGAATCTGATCAACCTTAACGCCTTGATATTGCACTGGAATTTGTCCTTTTCATCTTGTGCAATATCTTTAACATCCTTCAGCAGATCATTGTACTCCTTTTGAGTTTTAATAATCCTGGACGTTGCAGAATGAGAAAAAGGTCCATTAATGATAGCTTCCCATATGAGGTATCCATTATCCTCAGATCCTATCACGTAGTCTTCGAAGTGATGCGCCCAGACTTCATAGTCATGGGTATATAGGATTGGAATCTTCGTGGTTGAACCGATGCTGTTGGAAATATTGATAGGATTTGATTGCGACTCGTCCATTATGATCGAAAAACCTGTTCAAAGATCAGACTTGTAATAAAGCAGATTAGGGCAAAACAATAAATATCAAGATACGTCAATAATGAGATGACGGCTCAATAAATATCGGTAGTTGCGGAAAAACTCTAATTGAAACCTTTTCACAGAAAAGATGTGTATCGATTACACAGCCTCCCGCTCTGATACCAAATGATGAGATTAAAACTTTAATCTTTGAAGATCGATTAGATCTTAAACAGGTAATTAAATATAAAACAGCAAGAACACGAAAATAAGAACAAGGCAAGAGTGAATCAAACGTGTCGAATGATTAAAACAAAACCCTCAGAAGAGCTCGATTAAGAACATCAACTGTAGAGGATTAGTAGGTTTACAAGAACGATCAAAGAAATCTGTAATGCTATCGTTATACTCTAGATCAATCGTTAACCTAATATGCATGCAAGCATATACTTATATAATAAATCTAATGGGCTCTCGGTTGGACAGGCCCAAACCGGAATACACAACAAATAAACAAATAGCTGAGCCCAAAGACGCAATCCTTGAACGAATCTTCAACCCAACAAACACTATAACATTAATGTGAGCCACTACTTCATGGCTTGGAAATATATTGTTGTGTACTTTTTGTAACCAGAGTCTCCTGGAGGGAAAGCGTGAATTTGTGTATAGATCTATACGGGATTGACCATCCTACACCTTGCTGCTAGCTATAGTGGGACCAACAGGTCTACGGGTGACCAATGTCATACCATTTCGATGTCTTCGAACGTCGTGTTTTACTAGTCAATCAAGCATGGTTATAATCTCATCACATTTTACCTTAATTAAACAATTGGTGCAAGGTAGGTAGTACAATGGTAGTTACTATGTACAATACTACAGTACATCTTTATTTTCCCATTACATTCACATTGTGATCTTCTCACATAAACGGTAATGCAAACTATATTTTGGTAATGATAGTCATACTTGGGAAAAACACTCACTTTTATAAAAGTTCAAACATACAGAACAGTCGGGTCTTGGTAGAAGGCTACATTTCAAGTAGAAAATATAGGATTTTGTAGGAGATACAAACATTTACAACAAACACTTACAAACATTTACATTAAACATTTACAAACACTTTCATCAAACTTATACAAACATTTGACACTAAAATACTTATGAACTCACCAGCTTAAATGCTGATCTACTATTTCAAAATAACTTGTATTCTCAGGTCACCAGTAGCCAGGTACACTGGACCAGGTTTTGAGAAGTTGGAGCACATTCGAGACTCGTCTTTTATTTTGATACATATTTTGGTGTCTTTCAAACTATACACAGAACTCACTTGTATTAAACTATACTATTAATGCAATGGATGATGTTGTTGCTTGTTTACTATTATGCATTGATATGATATTGTACATGACGTCCACCACCCCCGAACGTTTCCGCTGTTCTGGTTTGGGGGTGCGACAGATTGGTATCAGAGCTTTGTTTATAGTGAATTGAGTATATGAACCCATAAAAGATATACAACTATAAACACATCGGTATTAAAATACTCTGACCAAGAGTTTATACTTTTAAATAATAAAATATTTAACCAAAGTATACATACATGCATTCATACTAAAATCAGTGTCATACTAGATCAAAACAAAAGTATTGCGGTTGTTGGGCAGCACAAGTAGGCTTGGGGACATATAATCAGATCTGGGAGTGATATAGTCTGATCAACTATATCTTTCTGAGAAGTGATTAGCATGTGCCTACGAATGGTTGTGGTGTTGCAGCAAGTCTAAAAACTTACCAACACTACTACAATGAAAACTTTAGAACAGAACAGAAACTTAAAATACTATAGGAGTGTTTTGTGTTACTATAATTACTTATTTGAGAACTAAAAGGTCTTTATTAGTAGGTCAATAGTTGCTGAGTGGATACACTAAGGTTATATGTGACTAGGGTGTCAATTGTCATAGACTTAGAATCTGTGATATCTGCCTTACTTCTTGGTTCCTTGTTTGGTTGTGGACTTAGAGTTAGGGTCACTTATTCGAAGGTCTATCCTGTTTTGGTTACATATGACTGGTATGCACTATGCAAGTATTGAAGTAACTGGTAAAGATCATCCTATAATTATCTTAAGTAGTACATCTGATATTGCCATATTCATACATGTTTTTAGGAAATATTTATTTATATTTTTATTAATATTTTGGTTATTTTCATAGAATAATGGTACTCATAAGCTTAATTTATATATTGCAGCCAAATAAAAGACATTTTGAAGAAAAGGGACTAAAAGCATCAAAACATGGAACTTTGGAAGATGAAGACATAAAAGAATGAAAAACCTACGATATCAGCTATGTTCACGACGTGAACCACACGTTCACGACGTGATATGAGAATTCTAGAAGATAAGTATGCGCGGAGTAATAATCCTTGTCCGATAAGGATTTCTCCTAATTCACGATGTGAAGCGCAAATTTTGAGAAACTATATATACTCTTGCTCATTACGACTTGAGAAACTTTTGGCTGATTGAAGAAGTTCCTGGAGACGATTTTCAGAAGAGGAGAAGGTCTGGAAATGGATTTCAACACGAAAGGAAAAGAGAAGTTCATAATTTGACTTTAGATTTGGTACTTTTCAACATGCTTATGAATATGATTTGTGTTAACTTGTTTGCTAGGATGTCCAGCTAAATCTAGCTGCTTCTGTTAGCTAGATGAAGCTGGAACTCACGGATTTAATATTTTAGAATTGATGTACTTGTTGGTTATGACTTGTATTGATTGATTTTACCTAGCTTGTTTGATTTAGTATTTGACTGCTTTTAATTATTGTTATGTGTAGTTAGTGACTATTAATCTTCATGAATTAGAATACCTTGTAATTTAGTGAACATTAAATTATTAGAGCTAGGATCACCGGTCTTAGTTAAGCAATTAAGTATTGAATTAGGCTGTGCTAGAGAACTCATATTATGACCATAATTGTGTTTTGTTAATCAATGTTACATAGATCCAATTCATAACATAATTGGTTATGTATTAACTTAAGTGTGAACATACTTTGATTTACATGAATTAATTAATATGAGTAGATTTAAAACTAAATTGCTAATACTATCTTAATTGGTAACCAATAGTAATTATCATATCTGACTTATAAACCATTGAGGGAAAGCGGATTCGAACTAACAGAAGTGTTTGTTTATTGATTGAATTTGAATTAAGAATTAAGTTTCTCTGATCTTGCAAAATCAGATAAAACCCCATTTCTTTGTTAATAATTAGGTTAATTTAATATTAAGTTGATTAACTAGTCAATACCGTTCCATGTGATCGACACCCAACTTACCCAAAGCTATACTATAATCTGACTAGGTACACTGCCTAGGTGCAATTAGTTAGTTAAGGTAGTTAGGTTATAAATTTAAAATTAGGTGTAGCTATTTGCACGCATCAAGTTTTTTGGCGCCGTTGCTGGGGAACGACTTATTTGATCATTGATTTATTTGTTTTAGGTTGATCGATCCTTTTTGTTGTAACATCCCGAAATAGCAAGAGTAGAGTTGAAGGGCTAAAAGTGATAATTGGGAAGAGAGACTCGACGAGTCCATGGTTGGACTCGGCGAGTAGAGTCGCGACTTGGTCGCGTGGTTAAGTAGGCGAGTCGGCGAGTCAATGAGATGGACTCGGCGAGTAGGCGCTGGGTGGAGAAAACCCTAATTCTTGGGGTTGAGCCCTATATAAGGAACATTATGTTCCCTCCCCAACCTCTTTATTTCCCCCTTGAGTTCCAGAAACCCTAAATCGCGGAGAAGCACCAATGTTGAGTGGATTGGAGCATTGGAGAAGTTTGTTGAAGGAATTTTGTGAGATTGAAGGCTTGGAGCAAGGGGCTTTGCTTGGATTCGAGTTTCATTGCAGTTGGGGCGTCCATTGGAGGTAATATCTCGTTCTTGGACTGATTGTATGTTGTTTCTTCATTTTGGGGTTTGTGGGAACTTGTCTATGGATGTAATTGGAAGTCTAGAGGTTAGATCTGAGGTTGCTACCTCAGATCTGGAATGGAGAAGAATCAGAGAGCATGAAAGTCCCTGTGTTGGAGTGTTTAGTGAAGCCTTCATGTCCCAAACCCTAGCTATAAAGTGAATAAGGCCTAGATCTCTTTGGATTCACGTAAAGTTTGCCACTTTACGTGATGGATGAGTTGTAAGAGGCTAGATCTATGTTTTGGAGCAATTGCATGGCCTGGAATGCTTCTGAATGGATTCAGACCGGTGGTACTCGGCGAGTCACATGGGTGTACTCGATGAGTTGCTTGAAGATGAGCCGGAACTCGACGAGTTGGAAGAACAACTCGGCGAGTCGGATGAAGATGGCCGGGAACTCGGCGAGTTGTATGAACAACTCGGCGAGTAGGTTGATGATAGCCTTAGACTCGGCGAGTCTGTTCTTGGACTCGGCGAGTCTATTCTTGGACTCGGCAAGTCTTGTCGAAGAGTCCCGATATTCTCTGGTTGAGTCGAGAATCGGTGAGTCAAGGGATGACTCGGTGAGTTGTGTGCGAGTGGACTCTGATTTGTTGGACTCGGCGAGTCTCGGGGTGACTCGGCGAGTTACGTCGCAGATTGAGAAAAGTTCTGAGTGTGGGAACTCGGCGAGTCATAGGGTTGACTCGGCGAGTAGGGTCAGTCAGGGGTTGACTTTGACCTTGTCTTTGACCAAGGGCTGACCAGTGGTTTCCAGGGGTGTTTTGGTAATTGTTGATTATTGTTTGAGTTCAGTGCATTGGTGGCGGTCCAGTGGTGGAGATCGTATCAGTGATCGGAGCAGCTTGGGTTATCTGTTCAGTCGGCAGTTTCGAGGTGAGTTATCCTCACTATATCAACGGGGTCTAAGGCACCAAGGCCGGCCCTTATCGGATTGAGATCCGGGTAGTTGTTGCTATGTTATTGTTATGTTGTTGCTGTGATATGTTTGCATCCTGAGAGTTAGGATGGTATATGTTAGAGGCCTGATTGAGATCGGTATCCTGAGAGATAGGGAGGCGCTATGCTAGTGACCTGTTAGGTCAGTATCCTGGTTATGATGATTATATGTTATGTGATCTGTTAGATCTGCTTGTGGACTGTGATTTGCTTTATGATTGTATGTATGTATGTGCACATGGTTGTTTGGACTGGAGTTGGGTTGAGGCGGGTCCTTCTGTGTGCAGTAGGCCAAGATACCCAGGGCGGACCGGTTGTCCCGTAGGCCCAGCGAGCGGTCCGGATAGGCTGTAGGTCCCGATAGGGGCGGACTAGACATGTCGAAGGCTCGGAGAGTGGACCAGACAGACTGAAGGCCCGGCGCGGGCGGACCAGTCATACTGTAGACTCAAAGAGTGGACCAGGTGGATTGAAGGCCCGGGAACGGGCGGACCAATCACACTGCAGACTCGATGTATGCGGATAGACTCAGAGGGTGGACCAGGTGGACTGTTGGCCGGTGCGGCGGACCAGTCACACAGTAGACTCGGAGAGCATGGCTGTTCTGTGTTTAGATATGTTGTGGCATGATATGCGTGTATGGTATTTGCGGTTGGTATTTTGGGGATATCTCACTAAGCTTTCGGGCTTACAGTTGTGGTTTCATGTTTTTCAGGTTCTTCAGGAGATCGTGGCAAGGCGAAGGCGTGATCGTACCGCTCCTCATGATTTCGTAGTGTTATGATTTTGGGAACACGATAAAAGTTTTGTATTGAAAACCTTTTTGTAAAGATTTTATGGAATCGAGATGTTTTTTGAAAAATTTAAAATCGGTTGTATTTTTCGGTCGTTACAAGTTGGTATCAGAGCCTTGGTTTGAGTGAATTGGAGGAACATTCGTGTGACTCCAGTCTCAAATCGAGGAGAGTTTTCAAAAGAGTAATTAAAAATGGTTTTCAAAAATGAGTAAGGGAGGACGCGGAGGTACGATCAGCCGGAGCCAGTAAGTAACTGATATTGCCATATTTATACTTATTTTTAGGCAATATTTAAGTACATTTTTATTAATAAATTGATAATATGTTTAGAATAATGATACTTATGAGTTTAAATTGTTATTTTCAGTCAATATAAAGGATTTTCAAAGAGAGGGACCAAAGGTGACAAAATGGGGAACATGGGAGGCTTGGAAGACAAGAAAATAATCAATTCACGATAAGAGCTCAATTCACGACGTGGCGATGAAGCCCACGACGTGGCACGGGTGTTCCAGAAGATAAACATCGCGATGCGGAGGATTTCCTTGAAGGATGCGAATTACTTGAAGCCCACGACGTGGCGCATCTGGCCACGACGTGGCGCGGGTTTTTGAGGATTATATAAGTCCTCTTGATTATTACGAGAAGAGAAGCTTTTGGCAGAAGAAAAAGAGTTCCAGGAGACGATTCAAAGCGAAAGAAAGGTTCTGGAAGAGGGTTTTCAACACCAAAAGAAGTAAAGGTTTATATTTTAGAACATGTCTTTTATTAGTTTTAGCCGTGTTAGTTTAATTACTATGATGAGCAGCTGAATCTAGCTACTCTTGTTTAGCTAGATGAAGCTTTAAACTTATGAATAGTTATATGATTATGGATTGAGCTTAGTTGGTAAAAATTTGCTTGTGTTTGATTTGTATGACCTAGCATGTTATTATTTGTTTATCTAATTGCTTATTTGCATGTTCTGTGTAGCTTATTGACCATTAAACTGCATGAACCTGTTTACCTAATAATTTAGTGAACATTGAATTGTTAGAGCTAGGATTGACCAATCTTAGTTAGTAATTAGAATAAATAAAGTTTAGCTGTGCTAGAGAACGTGAATTGTGATCATAATTGCGTTTACACAACAAATCTTACATAGCATATTTACATCCATAATTAGTTCTGTGTTTAATTATGTGTCAACATACATGGTTTGACATGAATTAGTTAAGTATTGGTAAGATAGAACTAAATTACTAATATAACTAAAAACCAACTTAGTAATCCGTAATCGTTAGCTAGCCATAAGGGAGAAGTGGATTCAAACTAAACAAGAGTGTGTTTTTACTTATTGAATTTAATTTAAGTTCATCTGATCTTGTAAAACCAGATAAAACCCCTTATTAAACTTGTTAAATAAATTAGGTTAATTTAATAGTAAGTAAATTAATTAGAACACCGTTCCCTGTGATCGACACCCGACTTACCCAAGCTATACTGTAATCTGACTAGGTACACTGCCTATAAGTGCATAGATAGTTAAGTTTGTTAGGTTATGAATATTAAAATTAGTGGGTACTTTTGTGCACATCAAGTTTTTGGCGCTGTTGCCGGGGAACGGCTTAGTTTTTAGCTTATTTATTTGCATTAAATTAATCAATCCTTCTTGTGGAGTCAAATCCACAAAAAGTTAATTTTTCAGCAAAATAAAAAAAAAAATTCTGTTAATCACAGAGTCCACGACGTGGCCATATACGTGCCACGACGTGGACAGTCAAAATTTTTAAATTTTAGTTTGTATTTAGTTTTTCTTATTTTAGTTCAGTTTTACGTTTTAGTTTAGCAAGTTGCAGGAGTTCATGACCAGAAGCTCAAACACACACTTGGTGCCACCACTGGAAGACCCCGAGTCTGCACTTCACAAGAAAAAGACGCCCTTGCAAGAATTGAAGTCAGCCTTCTCTAGGAAATCGGGAAAGAAGACCGGAGAGTCAAGTTCATCAGCAAAACACAAGAGCAATCTTGAGCATTTGGATCATACACCCGTGCAAACCGAGTCCGAAAGTGACACCGAGCCAGAATTTGAAGAACACACAAGTGAACCCGAGAACGAGCCAAGGAACGAGATGGCAGTAATTGAAGAAATGTCCATGGGAGCATACAAGAAGCGGATCCAAGAAGATATGGGTCCTGGTTTAGTCCAACCCGCAATACCCGCCACTGCCACATTCGAGCTGAAGGGACACATATTGACAGCACTGAAGGACATCCCATTTTTCGGGAAGGATCATGAGGATGCTTTTAAGCATCTAGACGAAGTCAGCGACATTGCGGATTACTTCAATGTCCCAAATGTCACCAGAAATACAGTCTTGCTTAGGATGCTTCCCATCACTTTCAAAGGAGCTGCTAAGGAGTGGTTAAAAGCACTCCCACCGGGTACAATCACCACTTGGGCTCAGATGCGTGAGCAATTCCTGGGCCAGTTTTGCCCACCATCCAAAATAGCCAAACTCAAGAAGGCAATAGCCAACTTTGAGCAACAACCGGGGGAGTCACTATACGAAGCATGGGAGCGGTACAAGGGCTTACTCAGAAATTGCCCTCAACATGACCTAAATGTGCAGCAAGAGATGTCAATCTTTTATGATGCGGTCAATGTGGTGACAAGACAACTCCTTGATTCTCAAGGACCGTTGACAAAGAAAAACCCAAGGGAGGTCAAAGAGCTAATTGAAGAATTCGCGAAACACTCCCGCGAATACCATAACCCGAGGCAAGACGGAAGCAAAGGCGGTGGAGGGGCCCAAACGGAAGAAATTGCAGCTGTCATGGCCATGCTAAATAACATGGATCGCCGGATAACACAAATGGACCAGTCGATACATGCCATAAGAGTGGGGTGCGAGCGATGCAGTGGTCCACACTTGACCAAGGACTGCAATGTGGATGAATTTGGGAACAGAAAAGCTCAAGTGTGCTACTCTAGTGGGGATAAGTTTGATGACGACTGGAGGAAACCAAAGAAGGAGTGGCTGCCATATGAAGAGTATAAGAAGCAAAAAGAAGAGAAGTATAGGCAGACAGGTCGAGGCTTTTACCAAAAGGAGCAGCCACCAACCGAGAAGAAACCCGACCTAGAGACCATTTTGATGAAGTTTATGGAGGCTTCGGAAAAGAGACATGATGGCACGGATTCCGCTATCATGGAACAACAAACATTGATAAAGAACCAGCAAGCCTCCATCCATAACCTTGAAGTACAATTTGGTCAACTAGCCACTTTAGTTCATGAAAAATTGTCCCCGAAGAATCCCGAAGTAAAAGCCCAATCTCACGTAATGGCCATCGATACTGAAGAAGATACAATATCTGAGTTCCTGGAGGCGTTGGAAGAAGAACCGCAACAGCCCAAGAAATCAAGGATCGAAAATGGAGAAAGTGCTGAACCAGGAGCGCCACGACGTGGCACTACTCAGGCCACGACGTGGCGCATGTCTGAGCAAAAATCTTTTGAGCCTATTCCAGATTATCATCCATCTATGCCATTTCCCACCCGCATAACACTTAGTCAACTGGAGAAGGAACATTTAGAGTTTGTGAAGCATGTGAAAGGGATTCCAATCAATACTCCCTTTGTTGAGTCCTTATCCAAAGCTCCCGAGAACCAGAAATTACTGCAAGACTTGATAGATACGCGAAGGCAATTAAAGAAGCAGTCTACAGTGATTCTAAGTGAGCAAACATCAAAAGCTGTGATGGGAGAAACACTAGAAAAGACGGGGGATCCTGGACGCCTCACTCTTCCATGCGAGTTTGGGAATAAAATGAAGGTTAATGCTTTAGCCGATTCTGGGGCTAGCATTAATCTAATGCCTTTTCCATTTTATCAAAAATTGGAGATTCAAAAGATGAAGGCTACAAAAATGAAGATTCACATGGCTAACCGTTCGGTGACACAACCCCGAGGCATAGTGGAGGATATTTTGGTTAAAATTGGAAAATTTGTTTTTCCAATAGATTTTGTAGTCTTGGACATGAAAGAAGACACGGATGTTCCGATAATCCTTGGTCGGCCATTGCTTAACACTGCTGGTGCCCTTGTTGATATCCGCGAGTCCAAGCTCACTTTGAGGGTTGGGGATGAACAAGAAGTCTTCAGGATAAGAGATGAATTTCAAGAAGATAAAGAAGAGGTGTTCACAATTAATTAGGAGAATGAACTAGAAGAGCTGGAAAAGCTTATGGAAGAAGAGATAAAGCCAGTTCATCAAGACAAGAGGACAAAACCAAGGGCATCTGTTCCGTATTTGATTGAAGTCATAGCTTACAAGAGCCCGCCTTCTTGGGTGAGTAAAGAGGACGAGGAAATGACAAGTGATGAAGAGGAAGTCACTTCAAAAGTAACAAGGCTGGTGGTGAAAGAAGCGGAGAATGCTATGGAGTGCAAGGAACAAACAAAGGGCACAAAACGCAAACATGAAGAAGATGGAAAAGCTAAAAGGGAAAATTCAAAAAAGGCGTATAAAAGGAGAGTACAAGCTTATAAACGGCGGTTCAAGGAACAAAAGATCCTGGTGGTAGACTCTTCCGAAGATTCAACGTAGAAGGCACGGAGTCCAGCTCAAGACTCCAAGAAAAAGAAGCGCTTCTCGGGAGGCAACCCGAGTTTGGTTTGCATTTTTAAAAATTTTTCTTTTCTTTCTTTTCTTTTTAATTAGGAAAGACATCGATTCATCATCTAAAAAACGGGTAATTAGTAGAGAATTGGCTGTAGGGAACTTTAAATAATGAATGATATGCAAAGTAATTAGTTAATATGATAAACATTATTAAAATTTTGCATCTGGCACTTTCCACGACGTGGGCATAGCCCAGCCACGTCGTGGGTTAAAATAGAATGCGCGATCTTACGAAAAATTTAAGGTCCACGACGTGGGCATAGCCCGCCATGTCGTGGCCTTTAAAAATCAGGGGGGGCCAATTGCTTAAAACCCTTTGACCGAGAAACCTCAACCCCCACTTGGAAACTGCTGCACTCACAGGAACATCACAACCCCACAGCCAATTTCTTATTATACTTCCAATTTCCTTGCAAGATCTTGCTAATTAATCCATTTGGTATGTGTTTTATTCATTATTTTGTAATTATTTCTTCCAATTTCAAGTTTTCGTGATTAGGGTTTCAATGATTCACAGAATTGGTTGAATCTAGTGGTTGATTTTAGATTGCATGCCATTTAAATGTCCATAGGAACAAACCCCAAGCACTATTTTTGTGGAAATCGCTTGTAAAAAAGATCGATTCAGAAACTGTGTGCGATGCGGCCCACGACGTGGCATAGCCTGGCCACGTCGTGACTTCTGGCAGACCAATTTTATATGTTTTAATATGTTATTTGCTGCTTTGGTTTGCTTTTGTTTGCAGAAATGGGACCACGACGAGCTGTTCAGCAGGAGGAAAACCCGATAGATGTAGCAAGCATACATCCTCTATACCAGTTTCCTCAAAACATTCCCCGACCGTTGCTAACAACCTACGAGAATCGGCTTGGATGGTTATACAATAGGGAGTTTGCAATAGCCCCAATTATTGATTGGGGATGGCTTGGTAGAGTGGGAATGGTAGTGGAGCTGGAACGTTATTGGTCGAAGACTTATGTTGGAGATCAATTTTCGTTCACTTGTCATGGGTGGAGGAATTTATTCGCCATTCAAGAACCCGTGTACCGGGAATTGTCGGTAGAATTTTTCTCTACCGTATGTTTCGAAGAGCGCACCCTTGATGTCACCTACAATAGGGCACTTGTGTTTCGTTTGGGTGGTGTATATCGTGAGTGTAGTCTTCGGGAGTTTACTTGGCGTATGGGGCTATATACGGAAGTGGAGACGCAATCTCCGTTTTTTATCCCTTTCTTGCTTGGATGTGTGCGGGATTTTGTTCCGGGTACTTTGGATGTGATGTTTTGGCGGGGAATTTCTAACCATGAGTACAACACTCGTGAATCGAGTGAGTCACAAATTCGGAATCCTATTTTCCGATTTTTGCACCGCCTTATCACGTTTTCAATCAATCACAAGCATCATGGTGATAAGGTCCCCATCCAGAATCTATTTTATTTATGGAAACTTATTACCCCGGGGGTTTGCTGTGATTTGCCTTATATGTTGGCGAGGTTTATGGGGAAGAAAGCGGCCAATTCAAGGCCTGGGAGCCCGATTACTGGGGGGCATTTGGTTACTCGCCTGGCTAGGTCATATCATATTTTGACCCATGACTTTGTGAGGAATCTTACTCGATTCCCGGACACAGACTTGACCATTCAAGTCTTGGGTGTGATGCGAGCGGTGGTGAATATCGAGGGTCGTTTTGTTATACCGCCGATTGATGACGAGCAGGAAGAGGTGCAGCCGGGATAGCAACCACCAGCCAGGCCGAGGCGTCGGAATGTGCGGGCTAGAGGTGAAGTCGAGCGAGAGCGTGCTGCTTCGCAGTATGTGCAGGGAGTGCCCACCGACCCTTTTCAAAGTCGGGTGGGAACATATTTGGATAATCTACGGGGGCATGCTATTTACCATACCCAACTTACTGAGGGTATTTATTCGCATTTGGGTGTGGCCCGACCACCTTCTATGCCACCACAGTATCCATATTTTCCGACATGGGAGGATCTATGGCGTCCGCAAAATGATGGGGCAGGGCCAAGTGGAGCACAAGATCAAGATGATGATTGATTTTATTTCTTTTGTTTTGTTTTTGAGTAGTTTTTTTTGTTGACTTTGGTGTGTGATGTAAAACCTTATTAAGACTATGATGTTACTTTTTGTTTCTTTTGGGTTGATCTAATTTTTCAGATTAGCGTTGGAATTGTAAGGAGCATAGAAGGTTAACTTTCGAGTCGTGTTTGTCTAGTCAAGGAAGCTTAGAGTCGTGAGTCGGAACCCACAATTCAAGATAAGTGTGGGGTATTTTAGGAGGGAGGTTATAGTTGGGAAATATATTTGCATAGAAGCGTCGGAAACCAGTTAGCCATTGGTCAAAGCTGCTAGAGTAAATAAAGCAAACAAGTCATTTTCTGCTGATGCTCAGTTTCCACGACGTGGAATCCTTATGCCACGTCGTGGCGCTCTTGCAGTTTGTAGTAATTCTGCATTTTGGTGTTTGCGGTTTCAACCCATATCACGACGTGTTCAAATATATGCCACGACGTGATCCAGTTTATCATTGCCACATTTTTCCTTACAAATACCCACTTTGACGAATTGAAGTTTCGAGTCCTGTTCGTGGTTTATTTACGTATTCAACCAGTTCTACACCGAGTTTCTATTTTTGGAAGTCCAATTGCACATTTTCCACACTTTTGGAGATACTCACGCCACTATCCCAGGGGAGTCTGTTCCTTTTTCTCCCTTTTCTTTAATTTTGATTTGTTTTTCTACATACAATGAGGGCATTGTATGAAATAAGTGTGGGGTAGGGGTAGAAAAAGTAAATTGCTAGAAAAATTTGAAAATTCACATTTTTATTAATTGAATCTAGTAGTAATAATTTGAGCTATAATTGCTAGTATTATGCGGGATGATCCGATGAAAGTTCAAATGTTTAGTTGAGCCAATATACGTTATAGTGCATTTGTGGCCTCCCTTATTTTAGTGAAATCATGGAACAAAAACACAACCCCGCTTGGTTTGAGGGATGCAATATGTTTAGCAGCCTAAACCTAAAATGTATCCAGGAAAATTATTATCATTAACCAATAAAGGTTGAGGTTGAGCGCCTTTGCTTAAGCATGTAGGTTTTGAGTGAAAAAAGAGAGGTACATGTTAAAAAAAAGAAAGAAAAAGAATTACGGAAAAAAAGTTGTAAGAATTTTGGAGCAAATAAAGTGAAGATCAAAAGATCAAAATTCTGAAGAAATCCAAAAAGTTGAAGATACCAGAAATCAAATCAACAAAGGTGGTGAATTCAAAGAAATCAAAGATCAAATGTCAAAGAAATGAAGAATTCCGAAAAGAGCTCCATAGTGGTATCGGAAAATTGTAATTCTAGTTTATGTATGCTTAGGTTGCTCAACTAAAAATACCTTGAGGTTAAGAGGTTTTCTGAGGATGGATTCGGAGGGTTGCATAAAATGAGCATTGTTCGGAAAAAGTGGGCGAATGTTTATGAAGATTGTGAGTATTTAAAGTATGGGGGGGGGGGGGGGGGTACTTTAGGAGAATTTTAGACACAAATGCATGCGTTGAGGTTTTGGCATAATGGCTGAACTAGAGTCGGATTGTTCTGTGTAGTGTTAGTAATTAAGAATTAAGTTTAAATTTTCTTGAGGGAAAGCAAAGCCTAAGTGTGGGGTATTTTGATATTGCCATATTTATACTTATTTTTAGGCAATATTTAAGTACATTTTTATTAATAAATTGATAATATGTTTAGAATAATGATACTTATGAGTTTAAATTGTTATTTTCAGTCAATATAAAAGATTTTCGAAGAGAGGGACCAAAGGTGACAAAATGGGGAACATGGGAGGCTTGGAAGACAAGAAAATAATCAATTCACGATAAGAGCTCAATTCACGACGTGGCGATGAAGCCCACGACGTGGCACGGGTGTTCCAGAAGATAAACATCGCGACGCGGAGGATTTCCTTGAAGGATGCGGATTACTTGAAGCCCACGACGTGGCGCATCTGGCCACGACGTGGCGCGGGTTTTTGAGGATTATATAAGTCCTCTTGATTATTACGAGAAGAGAAGCTTTTGGCAGAAGAAAAAGAGTTCCAGGAGACGATTCAAAGTGAAAGAAAGGTTCTGGAAGAGGGTTTTCAACACCAAAAGAAGTAAAGGTTTATATTTTAGAACATGTCTTTTATTAGTTTTGGCTGTGTTAGTTTAATTACTATGATGAGCAGCTGAATCTAGCTACTCTTGTTTAGCTAGATGAAGCTTTAAACTTATGAATAGTTATATGATTATGGATTGAGCTTAGTTGGTAAAAATTTGCTTGTGTTTGATTTGTATGACCTAGCATGTTATTATTTGTTTATCTAATTGCTTATTTGCATGTTCTGTGTAGCTTAGTGACCATTAAACTGCATGAACCTGTTTACCTAATAATTTAGTGAACATTGAATTGTTAGAGCTAGGATTGACCAATCTTAGTTAGTAATTAGAATAAATAAAGTTTAGCTGTGCTAGAGAACGTGAATTGTGATCATAATTGCGTTTACACAACAAATCTTACATAGCATATTTACATCCATAATTAGTTCTGTGTTTAATTATGTGTCAACATACATGGTTTGACATGAATTAGTTAAGTATTGGTAAGATAGAACTAAATTACTAATATAACTAAAAACCAACTTAGTAATCCGTAATCGTTAGCTAGCCATAAGGGAGAAGTGGATTCAAACTAAACAAGAGTGTGTTTTTACTTATTGAATTTAATTTAAGTTCATCCGATCTTGTAAAACCAGATAAAACCCCTTATTAAACTTGTTAAATAAATTAGGTTAATTTAATAGTAAGTAAATTAATTAGAACACCGTTCCCTGTGATCGACATCCGACTTACCCAAGCTATACTGTAATCTGACTAGGTACACTGCCTATAAGTGCATAGATAGTTAAGTTTGTTAGGTTATAAATATTAAAATTAGTGGGTACTTTTGTGCACATCAGTAACCCCCAAAATACCATGCATGTTATTTGTTTTGAGCTTTGATAGAACAGCATGCTAGTGATAGGCTAGGGATCTTCAGGATTTCATGATATGTTGCCTGATTTGTGATGCCTGTAGCCTAGGGTTCCTTATGGGATATTTTCAGTGTTCCTCTAGTAGTGAGGATTGAGCGTTGTTATGCATGTTTCTCTAGGGTGTTGTGGTAGTACTTCATACAAATATGGGTAGGTGTGGAAGGTAGTATGGGCCCGTACTACTGAAAGCACAGGACCCATACGCGTATCAGGGAAACCATGATCTCTAGGGTTGGGTTGCGAGAGTTGGATCCCAGGTTGTGGGAAGATTCTGAGTTTTTGTGTGGTGTTTTTCAGTATGGAGATTCCGAGGCATGATGAGAGTGGATCCGGGTCAGGATCGGGAGCAGGAGAGGGAGTTCCGGGTGGATCGGTACCGCCCGAGGCTATCGGTCAGATGAGCGCGAGCGAGTTGGATGCGAGGATTCGTGAGATCCTACGTGATGAGATTGCTGAGTTGTTTCGGGCTGAGTTGCCAGAGATGTTTGGGTCGATTAAGACCGCCATGGTTAAGTATTTTGATGAGCGCTATGCGGCTCTCGCAGAGACGGCTGCCGCGGCGGCTACAGCGGCTGTAGCGGCGGCAGGTGGAGGAGCGGGTCGGGGCTTTCAGTATCGGGACTTCGCTTATACGAAGCCTCCCACCTTCGATGGAGTTCAGGACCCGATTGTTGCTATGAGATGGTTATCGAATGTGGAGGGGTGTTTCTTCACGTGTTCATGCCCTGCCGATCAGCGGGTGCGGTGTGCCCTGAACCTATTGAGGCTCGGGGCTAAGGATTGGTGGAGATTGACCACGGGGTCATATTCAGATGCGTAGAGAGTCGCGGTTTCATGGGATCAGTTTAGAGAGATGTTCCTCACTCGTTATGTTCCGCAGGTGGAGAGGGAGAGATTGGCTCAGGAGTTCCTTGAGCTGAAGCAGGATTCGGAGTCGGTGACTGAGATCACTAGGATGTTCACTGAGAGGGTGATGTTTTGCCCAGAGTTCGCTTCAGAGCAGGCTCAGATGTCTCGATATCTAAGCATGCTTAAGAGGGACATCAGGCAGTTTGTGTCTGCGCAGAGGTGCGGGACATTGTTGGAATTGCAGGAGGCCGCTAGGCGGCGTGAGTTAAAGATTGAGTTGCAGTTGTGTGAGCTGAGGCAGGCCCCGGTGCAGTCGCAGCCGGCGCCGAAACGGTCCAAGACCGTTGATGTTAGAGTGGGGGATCTGAGCAGCCACACTTGTGGAAAGTGTGGGAGGAGTCACACCGGAGCTTGTAGGTCCGGAGGTGCATGCCGCAAGTGCGGAAAGGAGGGGCATTATGCGAGGGATTGTCGACAGTCAGTGCCAGTTCGGGATGTGAGGATTTGCTATCTTTGTCATCAGGTTGGACATTTGAGGGTCAACTGTCCACAGCTTGCTGCTGGATCGGTGCAGGCTCCAGCACCGGCCACTTTGAGGATCACAGGTGGAGGTCAGGGTGGAGCGGAGCCCCCAAGGGCTCAGGGTCGTGCTTTTCAGCTTGTTGCAGAGGAGGTCAGGGCAGTGCCAGAGACAGCTGCGGGTATGTGTCTTTCTTGATGTCCTGTTATCTTGTGATTATTGTGGTGCATTGTTTTGTGCTGGTATCCTTGTGTGGTTTTCGATGCAGTATTCGTCATTTTGCGGGTTGTGGTTTTGGTTATGGGTTGTTGTTTTGGGAATTCCGTTGGTTATCTTTCATGAGGGTTATTAGTGGAGATGCGGCATTGGGTTGAATGTCGGGTAGCATCTGCAGTCGTGGAATGGATAATTGGAGATCAGATTCTTTTTGAGCGGATTGATCAGTGAGGAGATGTGTTTTGCTGAGGGTTGTTTATGCTTGTGGGAAGCAGTCAGTGTGTAAGTGTTTTCTTTGTGCAGGGTTGTTCTGGAAGGTCGTTGATGGCGACCGGCGGTTGTTAGTCAATGCTATAAGTGGGGGAGAATTGGAGAATTCTCCGGGAGATCGATGAGTATTTGAGGGTGCTTAGCTGTTGGGTTACAACAGTGTTCTGTCAGCCCAGAGTATAGGCTGATAGGAGTGAGTGTCGGGCATGCGGGGCAAGAGACAGACCTAGGGCATTTGATTGTGGAGGCCTGGAAGCAGGCCGTGATCGAGTATGTTGATGGAGTTAGAGTTCGGAACCCCTAGAGGGCTAGAACACTATGCATGGGAGGATTTCCGGAGGTGATAGCTCGGAATGATGAATGCTAGTTGAGTTGTCCGGATAGACTGAAGGCCGGTAGGCGTACCAGTCAGGCCGAAGGCTCGGGGAACAGTCCAGCCAAACTGAAGGCACTGAGAGCGGTCCAGATTGGCTGAAGGTTCTGAGGGTGGTCCAGATGGGCTGAAGGCCTGGTGAGGCGGTCCAGTCATGCTGAAGACTCTGTAGGTATTGTTGGATCTGTTGAGGATATGGTTTGGGGCAGTGTGTTTGCATTAGAAGGTCTGGCCCCGGGTAGTGATCTTGATGAGTTGAGATAGTGCATGGGCTTGAGAGCCCCTGCGATGAGAGCCAGAGTATGTGGATAACGGATACGCAAAAAGGGTGGTGTCGCGTTGGGCGAGCACTGTGGCACCTGTTGGAGTGACAATGTGGCCAAGTGGATTCCTTGGAAAAGGAAGAGAGAAAGGTGTGTAACTCCGAGAGGGAGTGCAAGTTCACGGAAGTGAAAACGGCAGAGCAGAGTTATGATCAGAGTATTTCGAGTATGGTTTTTGAGCATCGTGGTTGCGGAAGTGGAATAGAAGCTCATCCGGGTTGGGATGTCTGCTGAGGTTGCGGAAGGAATTCCGCAGGTGTAGAGCCAAGAGGCTTGGAAAGGATGCAGGGGGAGAGTCCTGGACTCTCAGTGTGATTCTGATCAGGGTATGGGGTATGTATATTAGTGGTTCATCCTGGGGGATGTTTGAGGGTATTATCAGTGTATCGGGTTTTCCCAACCTGAGGGTGCTAGAGCTAGTTCAACATGTGTATGTGATTGCAAGAGGAGAACTCGTGGGAGTTGCTCTGAGATAGAGAATGGGTCTTTCCGTCATCACGGAATAGATAGAGTGGGATTCGGATCGGGGATCCGATGGTTCATGGTTTCCTAGCCCTTATGAGTTGAGTGATGGTTGTGATTTAGAGCAGAGTTGCATCTTGGGTAATTCTCAGTTATTGAGAGTGATGATCAGGGGTACAGTCGATGCCCGGTTCGAGATGGTGGTCAGAACACCGTGAAGGAGGGGAAAGTATGTTCGAGTTTTGATATGTATGCCTTGAGAGACCTGGTCCGGTTAAGGCCAGGTGGAGCGTTGTGGGACTATCCTTGGAGTTGAGTTGCTGTAGGCTTCGAGGGGGAAGCCTAATATAAATGGGGGAGAATTGTAACATCCCGAAATAGCAAGAGTAGAGTTGAAGGGCTAAAAGTGATAATTGGGAAGAGAGACTCGGCGAGTCCATGGTTGGACTCGGCGAGTAGAGTCGCGACTTGGTCGCGTGGTTAAGTAGCCGAGTCGGCGAGTCGATGAGATGGACTCGGCGAGTAGGCGCTGGGTGGAGAAAACCCTAATTCTCGGGGTTGAGCCCTATATAAGGAACATTATGTTCCCTCCCCAGCCTCTTTATTTCCCCCTTGAGTTCCAGAAACCCTAAATCGCGGAGAAGCACCATTGTTGAGTGGATTGGAGCATTGGAGAAGTTTGTTGAAGGAATTTTGTGAGATTGAAGGCTTGGAGCAAGGGGCTTTGCTTGGATTCGAGTTTCATTGTAGTTGGGGCGTCCATTGGAGGTAATATCTCGTTCTTGGACTGATTGTATGTTGTTTCTTCATTTTGGGGTTTGTGGGAACTTGTCTATGGATGTAATTGGAAGTCTAGAGGTTAGATCTGAGGTTGCTACCTCAGATCTGGAATGGAGAAGAATCAGAGAGCATGAAGGTCCCTGTGTTGGAGTGTTTAGTGAAGCCATCATGTCCCAAACCCTAGCTATAAAGTGAATAAGGCCTAGATCTCTTTGGATTCACGTAAAATTTGCCACTTTACGTGATGGATGAGTTGTAAGAGGCTAGATCTATGTTTTGGAGCAATTGCATGGCCTGGAATGCTTCTGAATGGATTCAAACAGGTGGTACTCGGCGAGTCACATGGGTATACTCGACGAGTTGCTTGAAGATGAGCTGGAACTCGACGAGTTGGAAGAACAACTCGGCGAGTTGGATGAAGATGGTCGGGAACTCGGCGAGTTGTATGAACAACTCGGCGAGTAGGTTGATGATAGCCTTAGACTCGGCGAGTCTTGTCGAAGAGTCCCGATATTCTCTGGTTGAGTCGAGAATCGGTGAGTCAAGGGATGACTCGGTGAGTTGTGTGCGAGTGGACTCTGAGTTGTTGGACTCGGAGAGTCTCGGGGTGACTCGATGAGTTAGGTCGCGGATTGAGAAAAGTTCTGAGTGTGGGAACTCGGCGAGTCATAGGGTTGACTCGGCGAGTAGGGTCAGTCAGGGGTTGACTTTGACCTTGTCTTTGACCAAGGGTTGACCAGTGGTTTCCAGGGGTGTTTTGGTAATTGTTGATTATTGTTTGAGTTCAGTGCATTGGTGGCGGTCCAGTGGTGGAGATCGTATCAGTGATCGGAGCAGCTTGGGTTATCTGTTCAGTCGGCAGTTTCGAGGTGAGTTATCCTCACTATATCAACGGGGTCTAAGGCACCAAGGCCGGCCCTTATCGGATTGAGATCCGGGTAGTTGTTGCTATGTTATTGTTATGTTGTTGCTGTGATATGTTTGCATCCTGAGAGTTAGGATGGTATATGTTAGAGGCCTGATTGAGATCGGTATCCTGAGAGATAGGGAGGCGCTATGATAGTGACCTGTTAGGTCAGTATCCTGGTTATGATGATTATATGTTATGTGATCTGTTAGATCTGCTTGTGGACTGTGATTTGCTTTATGATTTCGTAGTGTTATGATTCTGGGAACACGATAAAAGTTTTGTATCGAAAACCTTTTTGTAAAGATTTTATGGAATCGAGATATTTTTGAAAAATTTAAAATCGGTTGTATTTTTCGGTCGTTACATTTGTGGGGTTAAACCTGCAAAAAGTTATTTTTTTTAGCTTAGGATTTTGTTTCAGTACTAGATATACAACGTGAACCTTTAGCTCATGACGTGATGTGAGTCTAGTCTATTTCTCGTTTTTTTTTTCGTTTTTCTGCGACAACACGAGGTGGTAAACTTTATCACGTCGTGGTGGCCAGTCTGTAGGAAGTTTTTATTTAGTTTTTGTTCAATTTACGTTTTTATTTTGTTTATTTTGCAGGAGTTCATGACTACAGGTTCCAACACACCTTTGGTACAACCACATGAAGATCCAGAGTCGGCCCTTCACAAAAAGAAGGATAAGAACGTGAAAGAAGATCAAACACCAAAGAAGACACCCTTACAAGAATTCAAGTCAGTGTTCTCAAAGAATTCGGGGAAGAAAACGGGAGAATCGAGTTCATCTTCAAAGGACAAGAGCAAGATAGAAAGTTTAGATCCAATTCCTTATCCAAACGAATCTGAATACGAATCCGAGGCCGTGTTTGGACTATATACGAGCGAACTCGAAGACAAACCAAGAAACGAGATGGCGAACATTGAAGAGATGTTAATGGGAGCTTACAAGAAGCGTATTCGAGAAGATGTTGGTCCGTGATTAGTACAACCCGCGATTCCTGCCACTGTCACATTCGAGTTGTAAGGACACATCCTTACCGCACTTAAGGATATTCCGTTTTATGGAAAGGATCATGAGGATGCTTTCAAACATCTAGATGAGGTCAATGACATTGCAGACTATTTCAATGTCCCAAATGTTAATAGAGATATTTTCTTGCTAAGGATGATACCAGTTACTTTCAAGGGAGCTGCAAAAGACTGATTGAAAGCACTTCCACCTGGTACAATCACTACTTGGGCTTAAATGCGTGAGCAGTTTCTAGACCAATTTTGCCCACCATCCAAGATAGCTAAACTCAAGAAGGCAATAACCAACTTTGAGAAACATCCGGGGGAGTCACTATATGAGGCATGGGAACATTACAAAGGATTGTTAAGGAATTATCCACAACGACCTTAATATTCAACAAGAGATGTCTATTTTCTATGATGGGGTCAATGTTATGACTAGGAAACTCCTTGATTCGCAAGGTCCTCTCACTAAGAAGAATCCTAATCAGATCAAGGTGTTAATTGAAGAGTTCGCGAAGCATTCTCGTGAGTACCATAACCCAAGACACGATGGAGTACAAGGTAATGGAGGTGCACATTCTGAAGAGATGGCTGCTATGATGGCAATGCTCGATAATATGGACAGGAGGTTAACACAAATGGACCAATCAATTCATGCGATTAGAGTTGGTTGTGAGAAATGCAATGGTCCATAATTGACTAGAGATTGTCATTTGGATGAATATGGGAACAAGAAGGCTCAAGTATGCTACTCGAGTGGGGAAAAGTATGATGAAGATTGGAGAAAACCAAAGAAAGAGTGGCTGCCATAAGATGAGTACAAGAAGTAGAAGGAGGAGAAATACAAACAGAATGACTGAGGTTTCTACCAAAAGGAGCAACCACCAGCTGAGAAGAAAGCTGATTTGGAGACCATGTTAGTTCATTTCATGGAAGCTTCTGAGAAAATACATGATGATACCGATACAGTGATAAAGGAGCATCAAACTATGATGAAAAATCATCACGCATTGATGATTGACCAGCAAACATCATTAAGGAATCAACAAGCCTCCATCCACAACCTTAAAGCTCAACTTGGTCAACTTACTACTTTGGTAAATGAGAGATTATCCCCCCAATTTCCCGAAAAGAAGACTCATTATCATGTAATGATGATTGATACCAAAGAAGAGGCTATCTCTGAGTTCTTAGAAGCACTAGAGGTGGAGCCAAAGCCATCCGGACCAAATCCAAAGAAGTTGAAGCTTGAAAATAAAGAAGATGCTAAAGCACCAGACTCACGATGTGACCCCGTGATGCTCATGTCATGGGCTCAGTCTGAACAAAAATCTTCTATAACTGTTCCGGGTTATCAACCGCCTTTACCATTCTCGTATCAAGCTAATCTTAGTCCAATGGAAAGGGAACAATTGGAGTTTATCAAGCAAGTGAAGGGTATTCCTATTAATACACCTTTTATTGAGTCATTATCCAAAATTCCAGAGTATGCAAAGTTCCTTCAAGATCTTATAGACACTCGTCAGCAGTTGAAGAAGAATTCCAAGGTTATTCTTAGTGAGAAAAGTTCAAGAGTTGTATTGGGAGATATACCTAAGAAGATGGGAGATCCTGGACGCCACACTCTTCCATGTGAGTTTGGAAACAATTTGAAGACTTATGCTTTAGCCGATTCTGGGGCTAGCATAAATAATATGCCATATTTATTCTATCGAAAGTTAAATATTTAGAAGATGAAGGCTACCAAGATGACCATTCACATGGCCAATCACTCAGTGACTCATCCTAGGGGGGTTGTAGAAGACATCCTTGTTAAAAATGGGAAATTTGTTTTCCCAGTTGACTTTGTAATTATGGATATGAAAGAGGATGTTAATATCCCAATCATTCTTGGTCGCCCCTTACTTAATATTGCTAGAGCTTTAGTCGATGTTCGTGAATCCAATCTTACTTTGAGGGTTGGTGATGATGAGGAAGCTTTTAGAGTACAAGATGGATTTCAAGGAAATAATGTTCAAGGTGAGGTATTCAATATTGATGAAGATAATGAACCTGAAGAATTAGAGAAGCTCATGGAGGAAGAAATCAAGACAATTCATCAAGTCAAACGCACCAAACCAAGAGCATCCGTTCCACTTGTTTTTGAGGTGATTGCCTATAAAACACCAACAACTTTGGTGAGTGAGGAAAGTGATGATTTGTCGAGTGATGAACACGAGGTTACTTCCAAGGAGACAAGTCCAATGGTAAAGGAAGAAAAGATTCCTATGGAGCTGAAGAATGAAGAAAAATTGGAGAATAAAGGGATCAAAAGGAAGCTTGATGAAGACGAGAAACAAACTAAAAATGAGAACTCGAAGAAGGCATATATTAGACGAGTTCAAGCATACAAGAGGCGATGGAAAGAACAGAAGATTCAGGTGGTGATGAACTCCTATGACAGCTCAACGTAGGAGGCACAGAGTCCGACTCACGACTCCATAAAAAAGAAGCGCTTCTTAGGAGGCAACCCGAACTCGGTTTGAATTTTCTTTTCTTTTCGTTTTAGTTTTCGGAATTTTTAGTTTTTAGGAATATCAATCGTCTCATCATCTAATAATTTTGAATAGTAAAACATTAAATGTGGGGTCTCTGAATTAAGTGGTAACTAATTATGGTTTTAAGTAAACGTGAAGATAGATTTCATAGAAAACTATCCGACCAGACCACACTCACGACGTGAGCACTTATAGCTCACGACGTGAGTCTAGACGGACATGGGATACGAAATATTTTAGTCTGATAGTTATATTAGACCAACATTTCTTCTTAGCCCATTTAGAAGCCATTTTTATGTTAGACCAATAACCAAATAAGTCCACTTGATGATTAATAAGATGGCCCAACTACATAGCCCAACACGAACTCACAACGTGAAGCTTTAAGGATTCACGATGTGAATTTTGAAAAACAAGGGACCACAGTTAAGAGATAGAAAAACTTTGACCTAATTCATTTCTTAATCCCCACGAAGTGAGAACGGTTCCTGGCTCCCCTTGAATAGATTGCGCCCGACCACCACCCCTTATTCCATTTTTGCCTACGTAAACTCCATCTTAAGGTATTACTTTCTTGTTTTTAGTAACTAATTTTGCTTTATTAGTTGAATTTAGGGCTAGGGTTTGCTATTTAGTAAATTGTTCATATGTGCCCTAAGATTCATGATATAGTCCCTGCATGTTGGATGAATGAACTTAGTACTGTTATAGCATAAAACCCTAACCATTATTTTGGCCGATTCACGCACTGCATTGACCAATTCTGACTTCTATGGACGAACTCACGACGTGAATTCCTATGAATCCATGACGTGAATTCTGGGCGTGACTAAATCAGATTCTGTTTAATTCTAATGTGTTAGATCTTTCTTGTTTGGTTTTTGTTGTTTCTTGTTTTGCAGAAATGGCTCTTAGACACGAGGTTCCAACCGGTGTGGCTAGTTTGCACCCGTTCTATGTCTTCCCGACAATTGGGTCACGAGATGTTTTGACACGATGCAAAAACCGGTTAGGATGGTTGTACAACTGGGAAATTGCTGTTGCTCCTACCATTAATTGGGCAAGATTGAGGGAGGTTGGGATTATTGATCGGCTGTCCTAGTTTCTCACAAAGTTATTTTTGGGGAACGAATTTTCTTTTACATGCAAGGGGTGACATAATTTGTTTGCTATCCAGGAGAGGGTGTACAATGAGCTTTGTGTGGAATTCTTTTCGATTGTGGAATTCCATGAGAATGTCCAAGATCCTACTTTCCAGCAAGCCTTGGTTTTTCGTCTCGGGGGAGAATACCGAGAATGCAGTTTGGTTGAGTTTTCTTGGAGAATGGGGTTATATGAGGCCTAAGAATCTATGACTCCAGAATTTGTGATGTTTTTGAGGGAGTCCGCCCGTGGATACAAGAATGGGGCAACGGGGGTCGATTTTTGGAACAACATCGCATCCGGAGTATTTAATTCCGAGGTGTCGCCAGAAAGCAGCATCAAATCCCCCATTCACCACATTATTCACTGGTTCATCACCTTTTATATCAACCACAGACGCCATGGGGACAAGGTTACCAAGCTGAACTTGTTCTTTTTATGGTGCATCTTACAGCCAGGAGTGTGTTGCAACATTCCATATTTTCTGGCCCGCTACTTGGCGGATTATGCGGCGAGTTCCCAACCGGGGAGCCCTATTTGTGGAGGCCACTTTATCACCCGTTTGGCCCGGTCTTATGGTTTGATCGTTCCCGACATCACCCGATATTTGACTTGTATGGAGGGGAACGAGTTTACTTGGGGATATTTGGAGACGATGCGGGTGGTTAGGAATTATGGATCGTATTGGGGGATCGTACCTTCCGATGGTGAAGAAGATGATGAACAACAAACCGAACAAGGTGACCAACCCATACCCCAAACAAGGCCTAGAGGACGGAGGAATGTAAAGGAAGAGGAGAAAGTGTAACACCGTAAATTTTCATAATAATTTTTCACAAATATAAAACATTTCTCATTTAATTTTCATAAAACATTAAGTTTAAAATCCCAATTCACATCATACAAAATCCCAAGATCACATATATATCAAAAATCCCATGCGTGTGTACAGATCAAGCCGGCGCCTTCCCACGGTCATCGCTAGTACCTGAAACAACAACACTAACACTGTAAGCACGAAGCTTAGTGAGTTACCCAAAATACCACATAAAACACATATTAGCCACTCGAGGCTATAACTCTGTGGGTCCGTGCACCCAAACTCTGTGAACCCTCAGCTTCTAACTCTGTAAACATGCACAACATAAATCACATAGAAATAATGTAGTACAACACATAACATACATAGCATACAAATACTCTATCACATAACTCTGGTTACCTACTCAAGGTAAAGTATAGTGAGAAGACTCACCTCGTGTATCTCGATAACTAGCAAAATCCCGGAAATCACTCGTGCTCGATCCTCCGAGCTATAATCCTCCTATATCACAATATACCTCTAATTAACACTTTCTCAACTAGGGTTGACTACCCTTATCAAGTCAACACTGGTCAACTCTAGTCAACGGTCAACGGTCAACTTTGACCGGACTCGGCGAGTGCACTAGGGCGACTTGGCGAGTCTGAACGTTTTCACCAACTCTCTAGGATTCTCCTTTGACACGTCGAGTACTCCCCTGATTTGACGAGTTCCACCTGGCATGAATCGCGGGGCCACCACGACTCAACTCGCCGAGTCTCAAGAACAACTTGGTGAGTCCCAGCTCGACTCAGTCCACCTATCAACCCTCTCCAACTCTCCCTGACTCACTGAGTTAACCCATAACTCGGCAGGACCACTCGCTGAGTGGTTAAGGGCAATCTTCAAGCTACTCGCCGAGTCTGTTCTTCAGACTCGGCGAGTCCATGCCATGCATCAACTCAAACTTGCTTCTGAGGTCAGATCTGCTCCAACAACTCATAGATCTGGCCCTCCTAAGCATATTCATCACGTAAAGTCCAAGACTTGGTGCTCATAACACACTCCTTGACTCACAAATGGTGTTTTGACCTCAAACACAAGGACCCCAATCCAAAACCCCCCATGGATTCATAAAAAGCTTGGGCAAAGGGACACTCTGGACCTCCAAGGGTCCAGATCTAGAACCTAAATCGCTTAAGGGACCAAGGAAGCACTAGATCTAGCCACAAAAGGGCTCAATAAGCCCTATATCAATATAAACACCAACATAACAGAGAATAGCTCGAAGTTAGTACCTCAAATGTGATGTTCTGGTCCTCAAATCTTCAGGAAGTGGCTCCTCTTGATTCTCCTTAGCTATTGCTTCCGTTCCCTTGCAAGATTACACCTCCAAGATCAACAATGGCTTCTTGCTTTGCTCCAAACACTCAAACTCGCTAGGGTTTCACTCAGGGGACTGGTGAGCACAAATGACGGCCTTAAGGCCCTTTAAATAGGTCCCAAACCCAAGAAATTAGGGTTTCATTAAACAGCACGGACTCGCTGAGTCCATACCTTGGACTTGTCGAGTCCAAGCACGAACCCGCGTCCAGAACCGCGATCCTACTCGGCGAGTCTGAGCTCCATCTCGCCAAGTCCCCTCTCAAAACATCAAAATTATAAGCATAAAAGATACTTGGAAATCCGGGCTGTTACAACTCTCCCCCACTAGAACTAGACTTCGCCCTTGAAGTCTCGCTCTGAAAATAGCTCCGGATGTTGCTCACGCATCTCACGCTCCGGCTCCCAGGTCATCTCTGATCCCTTCCGAAGCTGCCACTGAACCAGCACTAGGGGTACCTCCTTGTTCCTCAGAACCTTGATCTTCCGATCTCTGATGGCTACTGGTCTCTCGGCATAATTCAGGCTCGCATCCACTTGGATATCCTCTAATGGAACCACTGCCGACTCATCGGCTATACACTACCTCAGCTGCGACACATGAAAGTGTCGTGAATCTGCCCCAACTCTGCTGGCAAATCCAAACGATAGGCTACCCGGCCTACCCCTGCGATCACACGGAATGGACCAATATATCGGGGCCCCAACTTACCCCTCTTCCTGAATCGAATCACTCCTTTCCAAGGAGAGACTTTCAGGAGAACAAAGTTGCCGAACTGAAACTCAAGCTCGGACCGGTGTCTGTCTGCATAACTCTTTTGTCGGCTCTGAGCGGTCAACAACCTCTGTTTGACCTGCTGAATCTGCTCCGTTGTCTGAAGCACGATCTCTGTACTGCCCATCACTCTCTGCCTAACCTCTCCCCAACAAATGGGGGTCCGACACCTCCTCCCATACAACAGCTCAAAGGGTGGAATACCAATGCTCGAATGATGGCTGTTGTTGTAGGAAAACTCTGCCAAGGGTAAATACGCATCCCAGCTACCCCCGAAATCCAACACACATGCTCGGAGCATGTCCTCAAGCATCTGAATCGTCCGCTCGCTCTGACCGTCTGTCTGGGGATGATATGCGGTACTAAAATGCAGTCTAGTACCCAACTCCTCATGAAATTTCTTCCAGAATCTGGAAGTGAAACGCACATCACGTTCTGAAACAATCGAGATCGGCACCCCATGCCGAGATACCACTTCCCTCACATACACCTCCGCCAATTTCTCTGCTGAAGAACTCTCACTGATGGCAAGGAAGTGAGCGCTCTTCGTCAACCTGTCCACAATCACCCAAATTGCATCAACTCCTCTGGCAATCCTTGGCAATTTGGTGATGAAATCCATAGTGATCTGTTCCCACTTCCACTCGGGAACCTCCAATGGCTGCAACTTGCCATGCGGCCTCTGGTGCTCGGCCTTAACCCTACGGCAGGTCAAGCACCTCTCAAAAAACCATGCGACATCCCTCTTCATATAGGGCCACCAATACTCCTTTCTCAAATCCAAATACATCTTAATGGCCCCAGGATGGATCGAAATTTCGACCAATGAGCCTCCTCCATCAAAGTGGTATGCGTTCCTCCCACAAACGGCACCCAGATACGCCCCTGAAATGTCATAAGCCCTCGACCATTGGTAACGAACTCTGAAATCAGACCAACAACCCGTTCCCTCTTCTGCATCTCAGGTTGCACAGCCTCGGCCTGTGCCCCGCGGATGGCGTCCAATACCGGAGCTATCACAGTCAATCTCAAACATACACCCCGCAGTGGAGTGCTCTCCACCCTGCGGCTCAACACATCAGCTACCACATTAGCCTTGCCTGGGTGGTACAAGATCTCACAATCATAATCCTTGACCACATCCAACCACCTTCTCTGTCGCATATTTAGGTTGGGCTGATCCATCAAGTACCTGAAACTCTTATGGTCCGTGTATATCGTACACCGAACCCCATACAAGTAGTGACGCCAAATCTTGAGGGCGAACACCACTGCCCCCAACTCTAGATCATGGGTGGGATATCTCGTCTCATGAGGCTTCAGCTGCCTCGATGCATATGCAATCACATGCCCTCTCTGCATCAGCACCGCTCCCAGCCCCAAAATCGATGCATCACAATATACCACAAAGTCCTCCATCCCTTCCGGGAGAGCTAATACCGGGGCTTCACACAACCTTTGGCGAAGTGTCTCAAAGGAGGCCTTCTGCTCAGGGCCCCATGAAAAAGCAACACCCTTTCGGGTCAATCTAGTGAGTGGCACTCCAATCTTGGAGAAATCCCTGATAAATCTCCGATAATACCCCGCCAACCCAAGGAAACTCCTGATCTCAGAGGGTGACTTCGACACCTCCCAACTCATCACCGCCTCAACCTTGGCCGGATCGACCAATATCCCTTCCTGGTTAACAAGATGTCCTAAGAACTGGACCTCCCGCAACCAGAAATCACACTTGGAGAATTTTGCATAAAGCTTCTCCGATCTCAGAACCCCAAGGACCTCCCTCAAATGCTCCTCATGTTGCTCTCTAGAACTCGAATATACCAGAATGTCATCGATAAATACAATCGCCGACCGATCCAACATTGGCCTACATACTCGGTTCATGAGCTCCATGAACACCGTCGGGGCATTGGTGAGCCCTAAAGGCATCACCAAAAACTCATAATGCCCATAACGCGTCCTGAACGCTGTCTTCTGGACGTCCTCATCCCGCACTCTCACCTGATGATATCCAGACCTCAAATCGATCTTGGAGAACCAAGATGCTCCCTGCAACTGGTCGAACAAATCGTCGATCCTTGGTAACGGGTAACGGTTCTTGACCGTCAGCTTGTTCAACTCCCAGTAATCAATGCACATCCGGTGTGAACCATCCTTCTTCTTGACGAATAGGATAGGCGCTCCCCACGGCGAGCTGCCCGGCCGAATAAATCCCTTCCCCAGTAGCTCCTGAAGCTGCGAGGATAACTCTTGCATCTCTGGAGGTGCAAGACGATAAGGCACCTTAGCGATAGGCGCGACCCCCGGAACCAAATCGATACTGAACTCCACTTGCCTCACAGGAGGCACACCCGACAATTCCTCGGGAAAAACATCTGGGAACTCACGCACCATCGGAACCTCCTCAACTGAACTCAGTCTCTCGGAAACCACCCGCGTATCCATCACATACGCCACAAAACCCTTACAGCCCTGCTGTAGACACTGCCTCGCCCTAGCGGCCGAACAAAAAGCTGATCCCGAACGTGTACCCTCGCCGTACACCAAAAGAACTCCCCCACTAGGGTCTCGTACGGTCACCAACTGACGCTCGCAATCAATAACTGCGCCGAATCTGCTCAACCAGTCCATGCCCACAATGACACAGACATCTCCCATCGCAATAGGAACCAGATCAATCGGGAACTCAACACCGAAAATCTCTAACACGCATCCCCGGAGAACCTTCGTGGCATAAATCACTCTCTCGTCAGCTATGGAAACTCTCAGAGGCCGACTCAACGCCTCACGACTAACACTGATATGCTGACTAAAGGCCAAAGATACAAAAGACCGACTCGCACCCGAGTCAAATAACACCAAAGCAGGTACATAATTCACAAGAAAAGTACCTACGCACATCATAACATAAGCATAATATCTCAACATCAAAAATAAATACATGAAAGAACACATACCAGCCACGAAATCGGGCGCTGCGCGGACCTCCTCCGCGGTCAGCTGAAAAGCTCTCCCTCGTGCCCTCGGCGCCTCGACCTTCACTGGCCGACTCCCTGTAGCTCTGATGGCGGTAGGGGCAGATCCCTGAGGTGCTCCCTGAGATGATCCTCGCAACTGCGGACACTCTGCCTTCCGGTGTCCGGTCTAGTTGCAGTGAAAACACACCGCAAACCCCTTGGGGCAGTCCTTGGCCATATGCCCCTCCTTGCCACACTTGTAGCAAGATCCCGCTCTGCAGACTCCGTCATGACCCTTGCCACACTTCCCACAAGTGCGGCCCTTCTGGCTCCCTGGTTTAGGATCAGCGGGCTTGGCCTGCTTGGCTGCCGGCTGAGACTGTGCCGGTCGCCGATCCCTCCCCTGAGACTCCGCCTCCTCCCTAGCCTGAGTCTCTAGCTCAATCTCCCTCTTCCGGGCATTTGCCTGAAGCTCGGCAAATTTCTGGTACGAGGATTTTGCCACGAACTCCCGAATGTCCCGCCTCAAGATACTCAGATAGCGGCTCATACGTGCCTGCTCCGTAGACACGTGCTCAGGGCAGAACATCGCCCTCTCGTGGAACATCCTGGTAATCACCGTAACCGACTCAGTACCCTGCTTGAGGGTCAGAAACTACTAGGCCAAACGCTCCCTCTCCACCTGGGGAACGTACTCATCTCGGAACATGGAAGTGAACCTCTCCCAAGTCACTGTCGCAATCTCAGCAGGCGTGAAATGCGCCGTCACAAACTTCCACCAATCCTTCGCTCCCAAGCGAAGCTGCTTCAGCGCGAACCGAACCTTCAAATGCTCAGGAGATGAGCAAGTGAAGAAACACCCCTCTATATTAGAAATCCACCACATAGCTGCCACCGGATCCTGGGTCCCATCAAACTCTGGTGGTTTTGTGTTGCTAAACTCACGGAACAACAACGCATCACCACCTTGCGGCCTCGCGGCAGCAATAGCTGCGGTGGCTGCTGCAACAGCAGCCTCAGAAAGAGCGGCATAACACTCGTCAAAGGTCTCAATCAACGTGGTCTTAATAGACCCGAACATATCTGGTATCTCTGCCCTGAAGCCACAGCCACCTCCTCATGGATGATCCGGCGGATCTCCTCATCACTGGTATCACTGCTCTTGGGCATCAAACGTATCCTCTCCATGATCTACCTCTGAAATACAACATACGATAAATTAGAACCCATACGAGCATACTCACACTCGTCAACTCTTTCCTCCTTGATCCTTGGTATTCCAAATATTCTTACTTGGGTTGTTCACCACTCCGGTGCTTTCAGTAGTACGGGCCCAATACTACTGTCCGCACCGTATCAGAATACACCCCAAGTCCTCCTCTTCGGATCCCAAATCCCAAGTACTCTATCATGCATAGACCACTCTCTAATAGATCTCTCATAAGCCCCTCGCTGCTACCTACTCACTCTCAAGCATCTCATAGCAGCTCACCTCTTCCTAGGCTAAGGCATCACAAATCAGGCCACTTTAGTCCTAATAGGAACACCTAGCCTACTCTAGCATGCAGATACATCATATCAATATCAATATCACATAATATAAAGGTATTTTGGGAAATCACTGTTCGGGCGCGGACTGATCGTAAACACACTCTGCTCTGTGTTTTTCAAAAATCTTTTACTCTTTTTGAAAATAATTCTCAAATCCTCAGTTTTCGTTCAAATACGCCCGAAGGTGTACTCGAATCCCTCAAACCAAGGCTCTGATACCAACTTGTAACACCGTAAATTTTCATAATAATTTTTCACAAATATAAAACATTTCTCATTTAGTTTTGTAAAACATTAAGTTTAAAATCCCAATTCACATCATACAAAATCCCAAGATCACATATATATAAAAAATCCCATGCGTGTGTACAGATCAAGCCGGCGCCTTCCCACGGTCATCGCTAGTACCTGAAACAACAATACTAACACTGTAAGCACGAAGCTTAGTGAGTTCCCCAAAATACCACATAAAACACATATTAGCCACTCGAGGCTATAACTCTGTGGGTCCGTGCACCCAAACTCTGTGAACCCTCAGGTTCTAATTCTGTAAACATGCACAACATAAATCACATAGAAATAATGCAGTACAACAAATAACATACATAGCATACAAATACTCTATCACATAACTCTGGTTACCTACTCAAGGTAAAGTATAGTGAGAAGACTCACCTCGCGTATCTCGATAACTAGCAAAATCCCGGAAATCATTCGTGCTCGATCCTCCGAGCTATAATCCTCCTATATCACAATATACCTCTAATTAACACTTTCTCAACTAGGGTTGACTACCCTTATCAAGTCAACACTGGTCAACTCTAGTCAACGGTCAACGGTCAACTTTGACCGGACTCGGCGAGTGCACTAGGGCGACTTGGCGAGTCTGAATGTTTTCACCAACTCTCTAGGATTCTCCTTTGACACGTCGAGTACTCCCTTGATTCGACGAGTTCCACCTGGCATGAATCGCGGGGCCACCACGACTCAACTCGCCGAGTCTCAAGAACAACTCGGTGAGTCCCAGCTCGACTCAGTCCACCTATCAACCCTCTCCAACTCTCCCTGACTCACTGAGTTAACCCATAACTCGGCAGGACCACTCGCTGAGTGGTTAAGGGCAATCTTCAAGCTACTCGCCGAGTCTGTTCTTCAGACTCGGCGAGTCCATGCCATGCATCAACTCAAACTTGCTTCTGAGGTCAGATCTGCTCCAACAACTCATAGATCTGGCCCTCCTAAGCATATTCATCACGTAAAGTCCAAGACTTGGTGCTCATAACACACTCCTTGACTCACAAATGGTGTTTTGACCTCAAACACAAGGACCCCAATCCAAAACCCCCATGGATTCATAAAAATCTTGGGCAAAGGGACACTCTGTGTGACATCCCCAATTTCACGGCCAGAAAAGACCGATTTGTTTATGCTTTGTTTTATAAATCAGAGTGATCGTTTAAAGAAAACGGTTGTGGAATTTGTTCCCAAAATAAAATATGATAACCTTTTATCAAAACATTTCTCAAAGAGAATGTATTTTCATTAAATAATAAAACCTCGGGATGTCATGTTCGTTTCAGACCAAAAGCATAAACAATATAAAATAGACCTTACAATAGTTATTCAACTACTGATATATAATCCAAAACCTCTCGTCAAGTCCACCAACTTATACTCTTGTGTCATTACCTGTAATGGAAAGAAAACTGAGTGGGTCAGGCTTGGGAGCCTGGTGAGCATATAGGGTTTTCAACCCACAATAATATAATTATTATATTCAACCATCAAACAATCAACCCAATTACCCATCCCCATTATCTCCTTTATTTCTTAGGATTTTACCCTAAGAATTCAACTACCCGTTATTCATCCATTCCTAGGATTGACCTAAGGAATTAGCACAAATCTATTGCTACATAAGGCCCATCTACCAACATCATCCTTTAAGCGCCTCTGCCATGATTCCGTCATACCCTATGAGGCGCGACTGTCGGGTTTATGACACTCTCTTTTAGGCGCATCTGCCGACATTATCTTATAAGCGCATCTTCCAAGATTACCCTATAAGCGCATCTGCTATTATTATGACAATCTCTATTTGGCGCATCTGCCGACATTATCCTATAAGCGCATCTGCCAGGATTACGACATTCACTACTTGGTGCATCTACCGATATTATTCTCCAGCACATCTGCTAGTTTTATGACATTCTTTAATTGGTGCATCTACCAATATCATTCTTAATCATCTTTCATACCTCATCATTTTATCACATACCAACTATCTCATCTACCCATGTTCTACCCAACATATTTGTAGATATAGAATACATATACAATTTAACTCATTTAAAAACTATATAAAACATTCATTCCATACTCATCTCAAATAAACAACAATATATAAACACATAGCACGTATTTTATACCAAATACTTCATATTTATGTGTTAGAAGAAAGTAACCATACACTATCCCAAACATATACTTAATACATTCAAACAATACTTGTATTATACCCGTGTTTATGAAAGGGACTATACACCCACACATATAAACAACTTTATATTATACACGTAGCACGTATTTCATAGAAAATACTTAATAATTATGCGTTAGAAGAAAATAACTACACACTCACTTGATCAGAAGATGATCGGACAGAACTACGACTTGCAGAAGTAGTAATCCTCAGCAGATCTGGAAGATCTCTTCAAAAATCGAACTTCTCGCGGGCAGAGCTTCGGCTCAGGAACCGCACTTCTCGGGATCTCGAGACTTGCCTCGGGGCTAGAGTATGATACCGGGGCTTCGGGATATTTCTAGCACGCAAAACGATGCAAAACGGGAGAGAGAAGAGAGAAAATGAACAAAAGACTCGGCTGCCTTCGGATTCTATTTATAGGAGGCTGGAGCCTCGGAGTACGCGGGGCGTATTGGTCCGAAAAACTTCACTGCTTACGTATCCGAAGCCACTTGTTGCGATGTCGACACCTTCGGAGTACGCGGGGCGTACCTCGGATCAGACCGGTGACTCCTTCTGATAATGCTTCCGAATTAAAGATTAAAAATAAATACAAATTATTTAATAATCTTCGGAAATTCATATCTTCTTCATACGAACTCCGTTTTTGACGTTCTTTATATCCACGGAAAGGTGAGACTACGCTCTACAACTTTCGTTTAGACTCCGTTGGCTAATTTTGACTTTTATTTTTATTATTTATTTTTAATAGGCCGGGACAAAAACTTTCGTTATAAATTCATAACTTCTTCGTTTGACATCCGTTATCGCCTAACTTTTTATCACTTCGATACCAACAATGAGATCTTCGATTCTCATTTAGATTGCTTTGGCTAAATACCGTTCTAACGTAAATTCACTTTTTACGTTGCGTTGTGTCGTGCCGGTTCTGTCGCGAAACTTCGACAGGTCATAACTTCCTCGTTATAACTCGGATTTTGGCGTTCTTTATATGCACGGAAACCTTGTGACATATACTACAACTTGGTTAAGATTAATCCTTCTAGATAATCTTCCATCAAAAAGTCATTTTTGACGCCTATCGTCTCTAAATTGACTAGCCCGGATCTACGGGCGTTACACTCTGGACCTCCAAGGGTCCATATCTAGAACCTAAATCGCTTAAGGGACCAAGGAAGCACTAGATCTAGCCACAAAAGGGCTCAATAAGCCCTAAATCAATACAAACACCAACATAACAGAGAATAGCTCAAAGGTAGTACCTCAAATGTGATGTTCTGGTCCTCAAATCTTCAGGAAGTGGCTCCTCTTGATTCTCCTTAGCTATTGCTTCCTTTCCCTTGCAAGATTACACCTCCAAGATCAACAATGGCTTCTTGCTTTGCTCCAAACACTCAAACTCGCTAGGGTTTCACTCAGGGGACTGGTGAGCACAAATGACGGCCTTAAGGCCCTTTAAATAGGTCCCAAACCCGAGAAATTAGGGTTTCATTAAACAGCGCGGACTCGCCGAGTCCAGGCGCGAACCTGCGTCCAGAACCGCGATCCTACTCGGCGAGTCTGAGCTCCAACTCGCCGAGTCCCCTCTCAAAACATCAAAATTATAAGCATAAAAGATACTTGGAAATCCGGGCTGTTACAGAAAGAGGATAACCGGTGCACCAAAATGCACCCATTGGAGGACCCAACTTTGGGGGCGACATGTTGGGATACTTTGATCAACTATCGTTAAGTGTGAAATGGATTGGTGGTACGATAGAAAATTTGGTGCAACTCTTGCATGTTGCGCAACTTCCTTATTTGGGATATAATTACCCAATATTCCCTAGATGGAGTGAATATCAAAGTCAAAGAGGAAATGGAGCAGGAACGAATGGAGCTCAAGAAGATGAGGATGACGATTGATCGCTTTATTTATTTTTAGTTTTTTTGTTTAGTTTGGTTTGTTTTTGTTTTTAAATTTGATTTGTAAGACTTATTAAGATATTATGTTACTTTTATTTTTCTTTTGGTTTTTATGTCCAGATTTGCTTACCGGGTCATGGGAAAGGAAGTAGATATGAGCGTAAACGTCTAGCCAAACGTTGTTTAGAGTTTAGAGTCAAGACCCACAGTTTTATGTCGCCCAGTTCTCACGTCGTGAGGCTTTATTCCTCAATTCGTGAGTTAGGTTAGATAGGTTTCAGAATCTATATTTTTGCGTTCTCACGTCGTGATACTTATTACTTATGTCGTGAGTATTATATTTTCACAATGATGAAGCCTTTTCATTCCCATTCACTACATGGATCACCACCATTCTATTTGGAGTTTTTTATGAAGATTATTCTGTCTGTTTCCTCTCCCATACAATGTGGCGTATGCTTTCCCACATTATTCTTCATGTCTTGGAGATTTGCATCTTTTTTGTTAAAGATTGAAATTTTGATTCTATAATTCGTTGGCACATTACGAGATCAAGATCCAAGTTCCTATTTAGAAAAAGTCCATATTCAAGATGCACATTTCATCCACACAATTGGAGCTCGATCGCGCTACTTCTATCCCAGGGGAGTTTGTTCCTTTTTCTCCATTTTCTTGCTGTTAATTTATTTTATGCATATAATGAGGGCATTGTATGTAATAAGTGTAGGGCAGGGGGTCGAAAAAGTAAATTGCTAGAAATAATAAGAAAAAAATTAAAAATTTAAAAATTTAGTAATAAATTTTAAGAGGTTTGAATAATCTAATAATTAATCTAGTAATAATAATTTGAACTTTAGTTACTAGTATTGTATGGGATGATCCGATGAGAGTTCAAATGTTTAGTTGAACCAATATACGTTATAGTGCATTTGTGGTCTCCTTTATTCTAGTGAAATCATGGGACAAAAACACAACCTCACTTAGTTTGAGGAATGCAATATGTTTAGCAGCCTGTACTTGAAATGTATCCAGGAATGCTTATGTAGTCATTGCACATAGACTAATGCCTTAGCCAATAAGGGTTGAAGTTAAGCTCCCCTACTTAAGCATGTAGGTCTTTGAGTGAAAAAAAATGAGTACATGTAAAAAAAAGAGAGGAATTACCTAAAAGTTGAAGAATTTTTGGAGCAATCAAACTATAAAGTTTGAAGATCGATGATAAAAAATTCTAAAAGATTAAAAGTTGAAGATACCAAAAATCACACAGATAGGTGGTGAATTCAAAGAAATTGAAGATCAAATATCAAAGAAAAAAAAGAATTCTAGAGCTCCATATTGTGGTATCTTAAAGTTGTAATTCTCTAGATTATGTATGCTTGGGTAGCTTTACAAAAATACCTTGAGGTTAGAAAGTTTTATGCGGTTGGATTCGGAAGGATGCATAAAATGAGCATTGTTCAAAAGAAGTGGGCGAGTGTTTATGATGATTGTGAGTATTTAGAATTAAGAGGAGTCCATAGGAAAACTTTAGACACAAATGCATGCGTTGAGGTCTTGGCATAATGGCTGAGCTTGAGTTGGATTATTCTATGTGATGTTGGTGATGAAGGTTTGAATTAAAAAATAATAATTAGATTTGCTTGAGGGCAAGCAAAGAATAAGTGTGGGGTATTTTGATATTGCCAAATTCATACATGTTTTTAGGAAATATTTATTTACATTTTTATTAATATTTTGGTTATTTGCATAGAATAATGGTACTCATAAGCTTAATTTATATATTGCAGCCAAATAAAAAACATTTTGAAGAAAAGGGACTAGAAGTGTCAAAACATGGAACTTTGGAAGATGAAGACTTAAAAGAGTGAAAAACCCACGATATCAGCTATATTCACGACGTGAACCACACGTTCACGACGTGACATGAGAATTCTGGAAGATAAGTATGCGCGAAGTAATAATCCTTGTCCGATAAGGATTTCTCCTAATTCACGACATGAAGCGCAAATTTTGAGAAACTATATATACTCTTGCTCATTACGACTTGAGAAACTTTTGGCTGATTGAAGAAGTTCCTGGAGACGATTTTCAGAAGAGGAGAAGGTCTGGAAAAGGATTTCAACACCAAAGGAGAAGAGAAGTTCATAATTTGACTTTAGATTTGGTACTTTTCAACATGCTTATGAATATGATTTGTGTTAACTTGTTTGCTAGGATGTCCAGCTAAAACTAGTTGCTTCTGTTAGCTAGATGAAGCTGGAACTCATGGATTTAATATTTTAGAATGGGATTTTGACTTAAAAGTCCCTAAGTTTTCAAAATTTGTTCGGTTTAGTCCCCGCGACGAATTTTGGTGCGTTAATGCCCAACATTTGGGCTCTTTTTGTCAAAAACGCCATTTAGTAGGTCATCCGGTAACATCCCGTGACACACCTCTCATTTACTCCCATTATCTTGTCCATTATTTGTCCGTTAGACATCGAGAACACAAATACCCATCACCTTTACACCAAAACGTACGACTTCTCCATTTCTCCACAAAAATCATCATTGGCGCCCATATTTCTCTGCATTTTCAAAGCTTTTTAGGGTTTGATTGTTATCAGAAGATCGAGTAAAGAAGAAAATGATAATTAGTGTTCATAGTGTAAGTCAAGTAAAGAAGACGATCATCACAGGTTAGGTATTTACAGTTTTGGACTAAATTTTCATTTTTTCCTTTGATCTCTTAGTTAAAATGATGTTATGTAACCTTAATTTTATGTAGGAGTGAAGAATGGCTTCATCAGAGGAAGAATGGAACGATCCATTTTCTGCTTTGAACGAACCTTTTACTAGGTTGAACGAGATGGACTTTGAACTACATGGTATTTGCATGGACCATGAACCAGAGGATGAGTTCGTGAGCACACTAGATAAGTGTAAGGATAATTTCTTGAATGTATTACTTAATGATGCTAATCTTCTTAATGCAAGTATGTCTGATGAAATGAGAGCACGAGTATATCATGAAAATGACTGGGAAAGTGATAAAGATGATGAGGAAGAAGTACAACCTAAGTATATGGTTCATGATCCCAACATCAAATGGGACAAGATGGATCCAAAACTTGGCGATATATTTGAATCCGCTGAGCAACTTAAATTTTGTGTTGAAAACTATGATGTGTCCCATGGGTATCAAATATATTTTGCCAAGTGTGATAGTGTTAGAATTGTTGCAAAATGTGGGAAAAGAAATGAAGACAACCAATGCCCTTTCAGATTGCATGCTGCTTGGATGTACAAGGAAAGGTCATTACAAATCAAAACTATGACTAGGATCCACAAATGCTCTAGATGTGATGTGTCTATTGGCCAATGTAGGAGGGCAAAAAATGGGCAAAAGAGTTAATTGAAGGAAAATTAACCGAGCATTATGCAAGAATATGGGACTACTCCTATGATTTTTTAAGATCAAACCCAGGGTCTACTTGCAAGGTTAGTGTCATCAGCAACCCTGATGGAAAAAGCTATCTCCACATACTAGAAGGAGGGGTACAGAAACCAGTAATGAGCCAAATCAACGAACTGATCAAAGGAGAAAAATAAATAGTAGAAGGGGTGGAGGTAGAGCTGGAGGTAAGGGGAAAAAACCTGTGGATGAGGGACAAGTTCAGATTGAGGGACAAAAACTTGTTGGTGAAGGGAAAGACCAGGATGAAGGGTAAAACTAGGAAAATGGACAACAAGAGGTTGATGAGGGTATGGTCAGTCAAGTTATAGATGAAGTTGGTGAGGGAAAATCTAAGTCACGAAAGCTGAGTGAAATTCTTGATGATGTTGAGGATGGTATAAATGAAATTCTTAGAGACATTATCATAGCGTAAATTACAGTGATTCCAGTTCAAAACACAACTGCATTACATTACCAACCACATTGCAAAAGTACAATACCTAAATTACATTTTTTGGACAATAATTACAAGCATTATTGCATTAAACCTTAACAACCCTGCAACAATCTTCATCAAACCCATCAATTCATGGTTAAAATTCTTTTATATGCTAAACTCTTTATCAAACTCTTTTAAACTAATATATTGTCAAAATCATGTCTATATAGATATAGTTATATAAATAAGGTTGAAAGGGCTTAGGACTGATAACTCACTTTATTTCATGTTCCTTGTTTGGTTGTGGACTTAGGGTATCGGTTGTTTGTCCGATTGTCATTTGGATCTTAGTGATATATTATGTATATGTATATAGATATAAAAGTTCTTACTTCAGTTCAACACCTTTGGGTAGCAAAGGTGTACAAACATACTCAGTCATTCAAACAACATTACTAGTAAACTATAATAGGTATAGTTTAGAGGACTACACTACTCACTATTTCTAGTACAATGAAACATACATGAGTCAGTTCATACATGAGTCAATTCAAACATACTATAACGAGAAACATAAATAACATACTATAACGAGAAACAGAAAGAACAAACTATAATGAGAAACAGGTAGGAACATACTATACAAAGAGAACATACAATACACTAGAATAGAGAGAACATACTATACAAATACAAGAACACTATAACATTAATGTGACCAACTACTTCATGGCATGACAATATACTGATGTGTCACGTTATGTAACCTGAGTCTACTGGAGGGAGAGCATGAATATGTGTATAGATCTACACGTGATTGACCATCCTACACCTTGCTGCTAGCTATAGTGGGACCTGCAGGTCTATGGTTGACGAATGTCATAGCATTTCGATGTCTTCGAACGTCGTGTTTTACTATTCAATCAAGCATGGTTATAATCTCATCACATTTTACCTTAATTAAACAATTGGTTTAAGGTAGTTAATACAATGGTAGTTACTATGTACAATACTACAATACATCTTTATTTTCCCATTACATTCACATTGTGATCTTCTCATATAAACGGTAATGTAAACTATATTATGGTAATGATAGTCATACTTGGGAAAAACACTCACTTTTACAACAGAACAAACATACAAAACGGTCGGGTCTTGGTAGAAGGCTACATTTCAAGTAGAAAATATAGGATTTTCTAGGAGATACAAACATTTACAACAAACACTTACAAACATTTACAAACACTTTCATCAAACTTATACAAACATTTGACACCAAAATACTTATGAACTCACCGCTTAAATGCTGATTTACTCTTTCAAAATAACTTGTATTCTCAGGTCACCAGTAGACAGGTACACTGGACCAGGTTTTGAGAAGACGGAGCACATTCGAGACCCGTATTTTATTTTGATTCATATTTTGGTGTCTTTCAAAGTACACACAGAACACACTTGTATTAAATTATACTATTAATGCAATGGATGATGTTGTTACTTGTTTACTATTATGCATTGATATGATATTGTACATGACGTCCTTCCCCCCCCCCCCCCCCCCCCCCCGGAACATTTTTGTCGTTCTGATTTGGGGGTGCGACATATAGGGATCATTTATGAAGTTTTTTCTAATTAGAATTTGTGTTTAAAGTGAATAAAGTAAGCATATATATATATATATACTAGTTTATAACCCGTGAGAACCACAGTTATAAAATTAATTAAACTTTCATAGTAAAAACTTTAAATTATTAATCAATTATTTCAAATAAATTATCTTAAATAATTTATTAATTAAGAGATATTTTTTAGTTATATAAAATTATAATCGTTGATTTAAATAAATGCTTGAAATTAAATCACCATATAATATACATTTATTTTATTTTATTTTTTATTCTGATGTTATTAATTTAATGTAATTAAAGTGTGAAATTTGAAATTTGAAATTTGAAATTTGAAATTTGAAATTTGAAATCAATAATAAATTATCAATTATTAATTTAATGTAATTAGAGTGAGAATTTAAAATTTAAAATGGAGAATTAATAGGTTGATATGTGGCATATAAGATTAATGAAGATTTCAGATATTGTAACACGTGTCAATAGGAGAATAAACTTATTCATTTATTAGAATAGGGAGAGGATATATATATATATATATATATATATATATATATATACATATATATATATATATATATATATATATATATATATATATATATATATATATAACAAAACTGTACTAATGGTCCTTGTGGTTAACTGAAAATTGCCACTTTAGGCCAAAAATGTTTGGACTAGCACCAGGAGTCTAATCTTTTCATTTTGTTGTTACTTTTGTCCAATTTGGTTTGAATTTTTTTTATGAAGACGATTTTGCCCCTTATTATTTATTTTTAAAGTTTTCTTTTATTACCAGCAATTAAAAATAAAAAAATATTATCTCTCTCTCTCTCTCTCTCCCTCCCTCTCTCTCTCTCTCTTTTCTCTCTCTCTCTCTCTCTCTCTCTATCTCTCTATCTCTTTCTCGTCAGCAACCATAACACACACATTTATTTGTTTGTTCTTCAACATACATACATACACATACCCACATAATTCTCTCGCTCTTTAACGAGGGGCCTTATTGTTTCTCTATTAAGAACACCCCATCTCCGAATCATTTAGATTTTTTTTACAAGACTAGGTTCTAAAGTAACCCACAACTTAGATCCTAAAATTTCAGCTCTCCCTTGCATTTGATATAGAACGTGTCTCTAATCTTCCTGCATACACTCTAATGTACGATAGCCCCAAGACCATCATCAAGTGGTTGCTGAGTCGTGAGGTCTTGCTGTTTTGGGGTTGAGTTGATTAGTCTGAAGCAATTCGTTTTTAGCAGTCAAAAGAATGTGAGGAACAAGGTAGAAGAATGTGAGGCTTTGGAAGAAATGACTGAAAGACCAGTGATAGCGAAGCAACAATAAGAGCTCAAAATTGGAGACTTGAAATTGGGAAAACAAATTGTGGTAAGTTTGACGCTTCGATCCGATCTTTCATCTTCATCTGTCTATATCTATCTCCTTCTCTTGTAGTCACCCTTCTCGTTTCATGAAACCTAATCTGCCTCCCTTCTCATTTCAAGATCTGTAAGAACGAGTCTAGATGTTTTACCTTTCTTCCAATCAACTTCATACATACACCCATTAGACCACAAATACTTCCTAGATCCGTGAGGCACATTATCGGAAAAGCTTTCGATGTATAGACCCCCATTCTGGAGGTGTTTCTCTGTAGTGGCCTAACTAATGGTTTGGGCTCCGTTTCTTCTTCGTAGTTCTTCTTTGTTGCAAAAAACTGTCATTATCTTCATTAGAAGACGGAGAGGATGATGTCAATGGCTCCAACATGATTTTGAAATGGGTATCTCTTGCATCCCTTTACTTTAAAGGTTTAGAACCATAAAAACAATTATATATATATATATATATATATATATATATATATATATATTGATGTTCAAGTGAGAACCCAAAAAGGTTCAGAACCATAAAAACAAATTTTTAAATGTTTTTATTAAGTGAATTTTTGACTAATCTAACATTTATAATGTATTAAGTATAGATGCACACAAAAACCGGTTTCACTATTCAAAACCAGATCCAATCTGAAACCAGATTGGGTCAAAACCGGTTTTGACCAAACCAGATCGGATCGGATTTAAAACCGGATTTTCAATCGGATCCTAATCCTATATTCCAAATCGGATTTGATACCGGATCGTAAACCGGATTCGCTAAAAACCGGATCCAACTCCGCCCCAAAATCCGATTAAAACGCACTAAAATCGATTTAAACCGGTTTCAAATCGGATTAGAATCGGATTCGGGTTTTGGTTGGAACCGGATCGGATTTTGATCGAATTCGGATCAGATTTTGACTGGATCGGATTTTTGATAACGTAAGCGAAACCGGATCGGATTCAGGTTTTGTGCATCTCTATTATTAAGCAAACTTTTTGATTTCGTACTTTACAAACTAATTGTCACATGTCGTCGAACCATCGTAGGACCGTCGTCAGACTACTGTCGGACCGCCACCGGACTAACATTAAATTTAGTGACATTTTTACGGTTGTAGTCACAACTTAATAAAATAAACATTATAACTCTAATTTCTTTGACAATACTTTTTATTTTTCCAGCCAAAATATATAAAATTTTAATTAAAAAAATAGAATTATGTTTTGACAATTTTTTTTTCTAAATTGTAGATTTCTTTAAAAAATATATCGTGCATAAGTTGTATTCACAGTTTAAAATACCATATTCACAGTTTAATAAATATATAAATTCACTAACATACAGTTTAATATTTTCATGGATACATTTATTCATATTTTAACTCAAAATTCATATAAAATATACAACTTAATACAATCCATTTTTAGTTTAATATATAAACTTCACAACATAACATAATACAATAACTATACACTAATTCACATATTTAAGGAATACAAATTCAAACTTTAACACCACCACCACCAGCTACCACACGCCAACACTAACACATGTGTCACTGTTGCAATCATCTTTTTTTCTAAATTAGATCTATATATAAAATCATTAACTGACACGTTAAATACTATATTCACAATTTAATAAACCAATTAATTCACTTATTATGTCTTTCATGCAAAATAATTATAAAAACTAATTCTCTTACATATTTATACAAAACAAAAAATAAATATATTCACAAGAAAATTAATACAAACACTCATACATAAATCATTCATATTTTAATACAAAATTCATTAAAAATTTACAGCTTAATATAGTTAATTCACAGTTTAAATTGAAAATTTACAACTTAATACAGTCAACGTAATTTGTAAATACAAAAATCGCAGTTTAATACACAATTAACAACTTAATATAATCAATTCACAGTTTAATGGAGTTATTTCATAGTTTAAAACATAAAAAACACAACTTAATACATAAAATTAACAACTTGTTATAATAAATTCACAGTTTTAATACACAAAAAGTATAAATTTACAACAAATTATCAACTGAAAACTCTTAATACAATTAATCCTAAGTTTTATATATAAAATTCACAGCTTAATACAACAAATACAATGTTTAATACACAAAAATTATATATTCACAACCATATACTCAAATTAAAACCTAAATTAACATTATTTGATAAAATAGTTACATAAGAAAATATAAAACTTCAAAAAATTCATTTATTTACAACAATGAAAATTTAAAATTTATGTTTTTATTGAAGCACTTAAATATTGTACAAAAAATCATTTATTCAAAGCTTAAAACTTATAAAAATCATGCTTTCGTAGTTTAAAACTTATAAAAAATTGTGATAATCTATATAAAAAAATCATGCATTCACAACTTAAAATTTATAAAAATATGCATTCATAACTTAAAACTTATAAAAATAAATTGCATTTATAGCTTAAAACTTATGTTTTTCATTGAAACAATAAGATCTGTACAAAAAATCGTGCATTCAAATCTTAAAACTTATAAAAATAATGCGTTTTTATTTTAAAACTTATAAAAAAAAGACAAAACTGAAAAATGGTCCCTGTGGTATGCTTTTTTTGAGGTTTTAGTCCAAACTACGACTTTTTTGGCTTCGTGATCCTTTTGGACTAGTTTGTATGTGAAAATAGTCCCTTCGAAAATTGAAATGACTATAATACCCTTGGGGTATTTATTTTTCATTTTTCCTTCATTTTTTAAATTTAATATTTATTTATTTATTTATTTTAACATTTAAAAAATAATAGTGGACCCACCCCTCCTCTCTCTCTCTCTCTCTAATAATCACCCAAGAACATATTCATGAACTTAGGAACATCTTCCGCCACCACCACCGTTCGACCACCGTCTGCCACTTCTATCTCCACCTAAAATTTTTCTACCACGTCACATCCGTCGCCAAATCTGAAGACCCTCCCTCCCCGTTTATGGATATGAAAAACCCTTCTCAAATTTGTTCATCTCGCATATGTTTAAGCCCTAGGTTGGTCACATGAATGTTCACACATACCTGCGTATATGACATTGTAACAAATAAAAAACACACAAAAATCACCACTCATTCTGTCCCTCTCATCCCTCAACAGATATAAAAGTAAAAAAGAAAAAACCCACCTTGATTCCATCTTTGTCTTTAAAGAACTCACATCTATATCTTCATATTTTCTTCTTCTTTAAGTGAATCATGGTTTTTTTTGTTCATAAGCAAACTCGCACACACACATCTATTTCATAAAATAACTCGCACACACACACACACAAATCGATAGTTGCAGATATGTGGGGTTGGGTTTTATTACTTTTAACTCTCAAGAATAAACCCCGAAATCAAATAGGAAATTAAATCTGAAAACTTAAGCAAATTTGAACTTGTGGTTGCAGATATGATGGTATGTTCTTGAGCTCTTTTCTCTCTCTTCAGATGAAATCGTAATTACGTGTAGGTGTATGAAATTGAATCTAAAAACTTCATATGTGTGTGGGTGTGAATTTGAATCTGAAAACCCAAACATGTGTGGGTGTATGTGTATATTTAGTTGATTCTGGAAAATAAACATATAGGTGTGTATTTTAAGAACATGTTTATGTCAAGGTGTTCTTGGGTGGATCTGAACTCTCTTTCTTCTCTTCAAGAACAAAATCAAAATTGATACGATTTTTGCTTTGGGTTCATCAGATTTGGATACGATTTTTGTTCTTGGGTGTTCATCAGATCTGGATATGATATTTGGTGAAAGGGGAAGAAGATGAATAATAGAAACGAATGATGGTGTTTGTTGGTAGCTTCACTGAAGGGTGTGTCTGGTAATCGAGAGAGAGAGAGAGAGAGAGGTGGGTCCTCCATTATTTTTTATATGTTAAAATAAATAAATAAATTTTAAATTTAAAAAAAAAATAAAAGAAAAATGAAAAATAAATACCCAAGGGTATTATAGTCATTTCAATTTTCGGAGGGACTACTTTCACATACAAACTACCTCAAAAGGACCACCAATCCAAAAAAGTCGTGGTTTGGACTAAAACCCCAAAAAAATGCATACCATAGGGACCATTTTTGCAATTTTGTCTAAAAAAAATGGTGTATTTACAAAAAAAAAAATAAATAAATAAATAAAATAAAATTCACAACTTAATACAATCAATTCACAATTTAATACACAAAATTCACAGCTTAATATAATGAATTCACAACTTAATGCATACTTTATTCAAAACTTGAGAAAAATCATATATTTGTATAATCCTTATTTCATCTTGTATTTCAGAAGCAAACAAAAAATTTATAAAAAAAATCAAAGCTTAATATGGTCAATTCACAACTTAATACAGTGAATTTACAGTTTAATACACAAATTTCACAGCCCAGTTTATTACACAGTTCATATACTCATTCACAGTTTAATACAACAGTTCAAAACTTTTAATATATTAATATCATTAACTTCCACAAACTCAATCCCATATTAAAATTTCATTTACTATATATTAATATGGAATTTATCCTTAAATTAAAGCTTGTGTCATTTAAAAGTTGAATCAATTCATATTTGTCTCAAGTACTAATATATCAAAAACAATTTGATTTGTTAGAATAAAAATATGTTGATAATTCAAATTGTATATGAAAAACACAATAAAAGTTATTATTGACCGATTCTTAATAAATATTCAATCTATATTTAAATAAATATGTTTGAAATAATAAATATAAAATGAGCTATATGGCAGCTAGTAGTTAGGCATCTTAATAAAAATAAAATGATTATGTGTGTAACATCCCAAAATTCAAGACCAAAAAATTCATTTTTAAATAAGTTATTATAAAACCATAAGTATAAAAACATCCAAATAACATCTCAGGTCAAAACCAAAGTGTCAATAGTCAAACATGTTATCATAAAAATATATCAGAGTATAATCCAAAGGATCTCATGTACGGAAAACATAGTGTAATGCGTTGCGATCAAACCGACTCCTTTCATTTGAAAACGAAGTACCTGAAACCAAAACTGTAAACCGTAAGCACGAAGCTTAGTGAGTTCCTCCATCATACCACATACCATACATCAAACATACTGCCAGACAATTCTGGGGTGCCTAACCTACCGTGCCAGGCAATTCTGGGGTGCCCGACCTACCCTGCCAGGCGATTCTGGGGTGCCCGACTGTAACATCTGGACTCCCAGGTATATTATTTATTTATTTATTTTGAGGATTATTGATCAACTCGACGAGTTGGTGTCACAACTCGTCGAGTCAAGTTGCGTGTGGCCACGTAGGATTAATGACCTACTCGACGAGTCCGAGAGTTGACTCGCCGAGTAGACGCTGAGTGAGGAAAACCCTAAATCCCCGGGTTTGGGACCTATTTAAGGGCACTTATAGCCTCATTTGCGGTTCATGAGCTACATAACTTCACTGGGAGAAAATCCTAATCGGCCTTTGAGCTAAGAGTGAGTATTTGAGCTAACCTTGAGTGTTTGGTGCATCTTTTGAAGAGAAGGGAAGGATTCCAAGCTAAGGGACGAGAAGGGACTGTTAGATCTGTGGTTATTTATGTTGGATTAGTGTCTAAGTCCATAACTATATTTGGTACCCGATTGGCATGGTCCATTTTGGTTGCATGGCATCATGCATTTGGATAGACTAAAATGAGAGAAATAACACTTAAGGTTTACTAATATATTATAAGTTCTAATATATTAATAAGATTATTTAATTAGTATTGATCAAGAATTAATCTAGAATTAATTAAGTGATCAAAAGAAGACTAATTAAATATATGGGTTGATTGTGTAAATCATCCATACTTTTATAGTGGGCTAAGACTCCATGAATTATCAAGTTGGGCTAAAACCCATAGGATACTCCATGGATGCTCCATGGTGTATTTGAACCCATGGATCCAAGGAAATGAAAAGTCATGACAATTAGGGTTTACCCTAATTGTGACACTATATAAAGATCATATTCTTGGGGAAAAATCGGATACTATGTGTGATAGAAAGGGCTAGCTGATTTAATGAAGTGTTCCAGTTCTTTCAAGTCATTCCAAGTGCATTTGGTGTTGTGTGAACCATTTGAGGTGTCACACTTGGGGCACTCGGCTCTTAAGCATAAAGGAATCATGCTACATCAAAGAGGTATGTATTCTAACATGTTATATTCATAAGAATCATTGTTTTTGATATGCTAGTTAGGATAATACCTTGGATATTCATATTTGCATGTATAATAGAGAAAACATAGATCCAAGGTATTTAGGGTTGCATGTACACTTAGGAGTGTTAGAATGCTCAAAACCCAACAATTTCATCCAAGAGCGTCTGTGAAACGTAAAAGTCTCCACCTTTCTCATTATAGTGGTTAGATCTCATGAGTATGGAGTTTTAGGGATTTTTACCACCTTTTATTTGGGACTTTGAGTAAAATGAGTTATCAAGAATCCTAGACCTTAGATCTGGACCTTGTGAGGTCCATAGAGTCCAAAGGTCCCAACTTTATTCATCTATATGGGGGTTATTGTGCTTAACACTTTGTGAAGAGCATGTATGGGCATTTTTAAGCAAAAATACCATGCATGAACATAAAGATCGAAGCTTTACGTGATAATAGAGTGTTGGGATGTTAGATCTAGAGTTTGGGAAGGTTCTCTGCCTAGAAATTGTCTGAATGAGAAAACAGTCTGAATGGATTCGCCGAGTCGATGAGCTGAGTCGACGAGTTGGTTAGGGTTTGTCCCGATGAGCTTGATCATGCGATAGCTCGGCGAGTTGGGGTCAACTCGACGAGCTCAGTTGGACCTTCTCGAGACTTCTGAGGAAAATGAGTGTACTCGACGAGTCACATGGGTGCACTTGGCGTGTCGGGTTAATCCTGGACTGTTGACTCGAGTTTGACTTCTGTTGACCTTAGGGTTTGGTCTACATGAGTAATGGAGACCATGTTAGGGTAAAATGTTTTTTTACCCATTCCAAGAGTTAGAGAGAGAGGGAGAGAGAGAGAGAGAGAGAGAGAGAGAGAGAGAGAGAACAACCCTTGGTGTATTTTGTGTATGAGTAGAGTATTAATTAGAGACAATTATCCTATGTGTTAGGCGGAGGCTAGTTCGAGATTTCCATGTACGAAGTCTTTACTTGCTAGCTTACGATGTGAGTCTTCTCACTATACTTTGCCTAGAGTGGTAACTTTTGTGTGACCGGAGGGTCTTATGTGCTTATATTGAGTATCGTGATATCATGCATTATGTCTTTGTGATTTATGTTATATATTATTATGAGTTCACAAAGTTAGGACTGGAAGGTTCCATAGAGTTAGGACCGAAGGGTCTATCAGAGTTGTGGGAGCAGAGGGTCCCACTGAGACACATTGACCATAGGGTCTTACAGAGTTATAGCCTCGAGTGGATAATGAGTGTATGTGGTATTTTATGGGACTCGCTAAGCTTCGTGCTTACCGTGATATGTGTTATGTGTTTCAGGTACTACTCTGGATCGCGAGAAGGCACCGACTTGATTGTACACACACCTGCATTGGAGATATGATTTTGGAGGATCCTGGATTTGTGATAAACAACTTTGAATTTTGTGTTAATAATAGATACTTGACATTTTTAGAAAATGTGACTTATGTTTCAATGTGTTGGAAAATGAAAATTTTTGGTTTGAAAGTTTACGCTGTTACACCGACCTACCCATCGGTCCTTATGACCGAGATACGAGGACTATTTCACCTCCTACTACTACCACATAATAACATAGCATAAACATACTGTCAGATATATCTGGGGTGCACGACCTACCCATCGGTCCTTATGACCGACATACGAGGACTATATCACCTCCTACTACTACCACATAATAACATAACATGAACATATTGTCTAGCATAGTTAGGTACTAGACTACCCCTTTAGCCCTATCGACCGGTAACCGAGGACTATTCCCTCTACTACCAGTATCACATAACGTCATATCATGCTAGCACATAAAATATATCAGATAGTGGCTAACCAGACAATTATCACAAAGACAATTATCTAACAAAAACTCCTACTAGTGGGTCGACATTGTGGCCTTAGACCCACTTCTACTGGAAGGTAACTCACCTCGCACTGATGAAGTCTCGTAGACAAAACTCTAGGTGCTGGATGACAGGTTCTCGAACTGTCAATCATCAAAATAACACCCAATCAGCAATTGGGTTCCAACATATACCCATAAGTCCATGCTTGGGGTAAAAGACTGCTTTACCCCTATCTTAGCTTGATTCAAGCCTAAGGCCCAAAACTAAAGGCCCAAAAGTCAAACTATGGCTCAAAGCCCAACATATGGCCCAATTTTCCAAATTGGGCCCAAACCCTCATATTGTCTTATCCTGAGGCCCAACCATTTAGTCCAGTCCAAACATTTGGCATTTCTAATGGCCCAATATCTCATAATCATGAAGGCCCAATTATGGCATGTCTATGGCCCAATTTTCCAAATTGAGCCCAAACCTTCATATGGGCCTTACCCTAAACCCCATCTAAATATTCCAGTCCATATGATCATTCTTAGATGGCCCATTATTGGCCCAATTACCAAAACCCAATAAGAAGGCCCAACTTAAGGCCCCAGCAAGATTAGGGTTTTCACATAAAATGACAATTAGGATTAAGCGTTTCTCACTTAACCCATTAAGGACTTAATCCATTAAGTCCATCACTATACTAGATAAATAATATGGTGTGATCGGGTGTAATTCACAATTCCATTCCATTGACCCAAATGTGGGTCCCGATAAGTCCAAGGCCCATATATCCAAAATTAGGGTTTTCTAAACCCTAATTAGAGTTTCCAACCCAAACATATCCCAATAGTCACATGGTTAAGCTTTTAGATCACTTTGGGCTTCATTGTGACCATTAGGGTTTCATAAGGCCCAAATGAGTCAAAACGCAAACGAGGCACACCGCCACCCAACACGGCGGCTGGTGGCGGCAGCCACCATCCTATGGTGGTTTTGATTTTTCTATTATTATTTCGGGCACCATTTACAATTTACAACTCAATAACACACACACACTAATATAAAAATACACACTAACAATGGAAAAGCACACCCACACACTTGTTTTTCCCGGAATAGGAGCACACCCACCCTTGTGGTGGCGTTTGGCGACGAAAAAACCATGGTGAGGCGGCAGAGGCGGTCTTGACGGCAGTAGATTACAATGATAGCCACCACCTCACGATGGTGGCAGTACTTTCCTTTGGTCCACTGCCAGCAACACGTCAACATACACAAGTTCACGCCAGGATGCATCCAACACAACCACCCTCGTGGTGGCACCTAGCAGTCGGAGGAAAAAGCGATGGAGCAGCCTCCTTCGTTGGTTGTACAAGAAGTGGCGACGGCTAGCTGTTGTGGAACAGTCTCAAAAGCGGACGGTAGTCGGAACGAAACCGGTAACATCTGAGAGCGGCTGTGAACGGCAACAGAAAAAGAGAAGAAGAAAAAAGGAGGACGACGGAGAGGTGGTTGCAGGCACTCACAGCTTCGCTTGTGGTTCTTGTTGTCGTCGATAGCAGGGCACGACGGTGGTGTGGTTAGAACGTAGCATCACGCACGGAGAAGAGGTTGAGACTGATCGGAGGAGCGTGAGCAAATGGCGATGGCGGCTGGAGAATCACACATGGCGGCTGACAAGAGTTTAGGGTTAGGGTTTACCGGGTGAAGGGTTTTATACCCCGAGTTCCATACAACTTATCCCATAATGCCACCTTTGGCCCCTCCCTTCCTTTTTTCTTTCAAAGTAGGTCCGAAATTTACCCTTTCAGCTCCCAACATTAAAATCCTCTTCAATTCAGGCCCAATCTTTTACCAAACACCCCCTACTTTGAGAATCTTTTTGCAAAACAAATCCAGAAATTACCTTTTTAACCCCCAAAACCTCAATTACGACATATTCAGCCCTTCCTTCTCTTTTCCTTTCAAATTAAATTTCAATTTGCCCAAATAGCCCCCTTAGCATCCAAAATCTATTCAAACGAAGTCCCAGAAATTACCATTTAGTCCCTGCCTTCAATAATACTTACAAATTAAGTTCAGATTTTACACTTTAATCCCCGCCTTCTAAAATTATGACAGTTAACTCCCCGAAATCAACACCTTGCTATATAATTATTTATTTTCGGGCTACTATACATTCATTAATTAATTTATTTATTTATCTAATAAACGGGGTGTTACAATGTGACAACTAGCGATCATAGAACTATTGAACATTTCGACTGAATAAATGAAAAAAAGGATACTAAGCAAAGGAAAAAACAAAATTAAGAAAAGAAATATAATGATAACCTTAGATATGATATATGTACCTGTAATTGTTCGAGCATCTCAATAACATCATCGAAGAAGCTATTGACGGAACTTTGTCGAGGTGAAACTCACGACCGGAATTGTTGCTTCTTGCTCTCTCTAAACACATCTAACCTTCATATGCCTTTTGCAATTATAACATCGCATCACATTATTCACTAGAGTTCCAACTCATCGGATGTAACGCCCGCAGATCCGGGCTAGTCAATTTAGAGACAATAAGCGTCAGAAAAGACTTTTTGATAGAAGATTATTTAGAATAAATAATCATAAATAAGTTATAGTATATGTCACTAGGGTTCCGTACATATAAAGAACGCTGAAATCCAACTTACAACGAAAAAGTTATGACCCGTCGAAGTTTTACGGCTAAACCGGCACGGCACCACGTAACGTAAAAAGTGATTTTTTTTGATAAAGTACTTTTTAGCCTTAAGGATCTAAATGAATGTCTTAGTATATGCTAAAACGAGAACATGCATAAAAAGAACGTCTAAATCTGACTTCGTATGAGGAAGTTATGATTTTTCTAAGATTTAGCCTAGCAGTGCACAGCCCGAAAATCGAATTTTAGATCGATTTATTTTTTGCTGACACAACCTAAATGAGAATTGAAGATCTCATTAATAGGAGTTTAATGATAATAATACAATAGAAAATGGAGTCCGTATGTAGAAGTTATGAATTTTACACGGTCGTTAATAGTGTAATCTTCTCATACTATTAAATTTAAAATCGGTCGAGATTTAGCTGATGGGTCAAAAGGAAAGTTGTAGATCCTGTTACTACCTAAGCGTGGATATAAAGAACGTCAAAAACGGATCTCGTAAGCAAAAGTTACGGATGCTAGAAGATAATTAGTTTTTGGAATAACCAGGAGACGACACGTGGCGCAATCTGAGCCGCTGCTTCCTCACCACGGCTTGCCACCAGATGGTGACACCTGGCCACAAACGCCTAGCATTCACGAACACCTTGCATTCAGCTCTTGAACGCCCTGTGATCGCACCGAACTCAACCTATAAATAGAGGCACAAATCTCCCATGTTCTTCACACCTCTCCACTTCTCTTCTCCCAGTTACTCCCAAACCTTCTAAGCTTTTCTCTAGCACCTCCTAGGTGTTAGAAGCGAGTCCCGGAGTGCCAGAAGGCTCCAAGAAGAAGAGATTTCGGCTCAGAAGTTCTGCCCCCACAGATCCCGGTTCCTAGCCAAACCCCTTTGTAAGTGAGATATGTTTACCCTACTTTAAGTATAACTTATGTTTAAGTTCAATATCGTTATTATGAACTTATAAACAATATATATTATAAAATATAATATACAAAGTGTTATTATAATATTTTAACTACTTGCGGTTCGGGGAATCCGGTTTGAAGGGTCGCCTAGGTTGTTGGATTTCAGAAGTGCTATAATGCCAAAATGGGTCTGCCCTCCGATGTTTCATGTCTGGACCTTGTCTGTACATAGTAGTTTAAATGAGTTGTTTAACACTTATAAAACAATATCTCTCGTAAATAGTTGCTATAAATATTAGACTAAAATCTAGTGGTAATGATACTAGGTTTTGTCGAAGGAAAATAGAATTGATAGAAGCGAAGCGCTGCCCGAATTTTGAATCATCACTTTAATAAGTGAGTTCTTAGTTACTTTCATCTTACACATAGATATCAAGTATTTAATATAAATTACGTGTTATGTGTGCATATTATTTGTATTCTTGATATCTATACAGGATGAAAAAAAAATATATGTTTTATTCGATTTAAACTGTATACGTATTTTATACCTATAATTATGATGGTTAAAGATGGGTAGATTAAAAATGAGATGAGATGAGAGATGAAAGATGAAAGATGAGATAAATGATGAGAGATGAAAGATGATATAGATGATGAGAGGTGAAAGATGATGAGAAGCGATGACCCAAGCGATGGTCGAGTCATCTAGCAGAGTATAGATGACAACCACAGACTATTCTAGATAGTCCAATGGAACACTAGCCTTGCAACCTGTAGGTGTTGTGAACGATATGTTCATCAAATGTACTCTAAAAACTCATTGACATGTATTGTGGGTGGACTCCCAAAAATAATACTGCCAATAAAGAGATAAATCCTGACAACTATGGACTTAGTGCCTAACAAATAACATCGGCAGCTATGGACTTAGTGCATGTTATACAAACCTTGGCAACTATGGACTTCGTGCCTATTCCTTAGGAAAATCCTTAGGAGTGAATGAGTGAATGATAGATGATTCTTAGGGTAGATCCTTAAGTAACAAAGAAGATAATGGGATGGGTATTTGGGATAATTGTTTGATGATGAAACATAATAACTTTATTATTAAGGGTAGAAAACCCTATGTACTCACCAGGTTTCCCAACCTGACCCACTTAGTTTATCTGTATCACAGGTGTCGATACGAAGCTACATTACACTAAGAGATTAAAGGAGATGTAAATCACTAGTGTAAATGAATGCAAGGCCTGGTTATGCTTATGTTTCTGTATAGACGATGACATCCCAAAGTTTTAATATAAAAAAATTTCATTCTTGCGGAAATGCTTTGATAATATATTTATCATGTTTTTGGGAACAAATTCCGCAATATTATTCTTTAAAATGAATACTCTGATTTTCAAATAAGCATAAATAAAATTTTGAAAATGACCGTGAATTTAGAGATGTCACATCGGAGACAACAATAATATGTAGCCGCGATAGAGGAAACAACGGTCTGAGACGATGGTAGATCCTCAGTCTGGTAGCCAACAATCTGGTGAGGTTCGACAGTGATGTCGGATCTGGAGGCGGCAACTTGTCGACACTAGCGATGTCATCAGAGGTTTTGCAGAGGTAAGCATAACAAATGTGTTGGTTTAACATTGTTTTCATTAGATCTCATCATATGTGTGTTTTCGTTAGTGGTAGGGTAGAGATCAGATCTTTATTGATTTTGAATAAGATGTTATGTGATTTTGAATCAGATGATAGAGAAGGGAGATGGAGGTGGCAGAAGTTGCTGAAGGAAAGGATTATGACGATATCGTCGACGGTGATGTCAATCGTCGTCAATGTTGCTCTCGATGATCGTTGAAAAAGTGGCAGTAAGAAGATGAGCTTATTGATAGGAAATAGAGATCTAGATCTTGACCTGATTTTTTGAATCAGATGTTAGGTGATTAAGAAAAAGGGTTTAGATTTCATAATATTTACTACCACGCCCTTCTTTTTTCATGTTTATAAAAATGGACTTAGATTTGTATTTATTTACGATTATACATTTCTTTATTTTTAACAAATAATTGACAAAAATGTCATTTATAACAATTTTAAACATGTATGTCATAAATTACAAATAATTATAAGCTAAAAATAATGGTTCTTAGGGTTCTTAATTTCTTTGGTTCTCATTTGATCTTTTATATATATATATATATATATATATATATATATATATATATATATATATATAGCCTTAAGTTATTTTGTTTTTACTAACTATTATGTGCCAAAATACAAATCTGGACCAACGGATGGAATTAATCAATGAACATGATTTGAGAGTGTATGATATTACATTGTGATAACATGTACCATATAATCTCACAAATTTTAGCAAAAGGGTATTTTGGACAATTAACTACATTTATAAAAGGAAATTTTTGGATTTTTAGTAATAATTAATTCTCCTAATTATAAAAATCTGATTTTTTTAATTAATTCAATTTTAATTCTAACGTAATTTGTAAACATAACCGATTTTATTCCGTCAGAATATTTTTTGTTAGAATGATGTTCTTTCAGAATTTTATTCTATTAGAGTATAATTGAAGAATAACAAAATTCTTGAATCCGATGTTGAAAAATAACAACATTCTAATAAATTCTTATACATCCGAACTTAAATACAAATTCATATATATATTCTTACAAACAAAAAGTCTTATACATTTTAATATAATTATACATATTCTAAAAGAACATCAACAAAAATGAATAAAATTCTTAAAAAATAACAACATTCTTAAATTGTGAGTATGATTAAACTTTATTCATTCTTCAAAGTGATTCCTATTAGGTCTTCAACACATTCTTCCATCCATTCCTATCATAAATACAACAAAAACTAATAATGGTTAAAAGCATGTTACTTGCAATTAACTATCACTTTATATATTCTGGTAGAATGCATAGAATATGTACATTGAATACATTCTAGCAGAATACATCTATTAGAATGCTACAGTAAAATTCTATTAGAATGCTAACTTATCAACTAAAAATTCTTCCAACATATAAATAGTAAAATTCTAATATAATGCAACCGTAAAATTCTATTAGAATGCAACTATATAATTCTATTAGAATGCATTATCAACGTATAAATACTAAAATTTTATCATAATAAAATAGTAAAATTTCAGCAGAATTTATTATCAACATATAAATAATTAACCAAAACCATCATGGGAAGACATGAATTAGAAAAATTAATAAACTTTTATCTTCTCAATTTATTAACAATCAAATGAATAACATATTTCTAACCATGGTTTTGTGTGGCATCAAAAGGTTAGTTTCGTTTCGTTTTCCAGTGCTCCAACACATTAAGTACTTTATAAAACAAACACAATGGAAAATGAATCAGAAATTTATCCAGTCATTCGAATTCTAGGTATACTGAATCAAAATCTAATGGAGAAAAAAGTACAAAACTTGCGTGAATCAAAATAACAATTCAAGAAAACAGATGATAAGAGTTACCTAACGATTGTCATATTTGGAGGCTGAATCAAGCTTCTAACTATTGCAATTAAGAGATGAGATGATAAACTTTTCTGGTCACCAGTGCCACTGGACGTCTCCATCGCAAAAAAGGCACAAACCCTATTTTATTTTTTTTTACATTCAGTCTACATTGCTCAATTTCTAATGGGTCCCCCTTGTCGATCTCTCAATGAACCTGTTCTCAATGGATGTTGTATACAATTTTGATCTCCATCAGCGTTGCCATTGTCGACCTTCAGTTCCGTTGCGCTCGTCCACATCAGGTATCGACATCAGGTAAGGTGTTGGTAAGGATTTTGCACGTGATGTCGTCGATGCACAATACAAGGTTTGTATTTATGCCAGAACCAAAATTAGCGACAACTGAGTAGTGATTAGTAATTCGACATGTGTTACTTGGATCAAGATGGCGATGAGGCTAGTGTGTGCTATGGTGATTGTGTCTGCCGATCAAAAAAAGAAAAGAGTAGGAGATTAGGGTTAGTGAGACGAAGCAATGATTTAAAAATGATGTCTGTGATATTCATTTAATAATTTTCCAAATATACAAGATTTATTTTTGGTTTATAAAGGTAAAATGACTAAGCTACCCTTATTTTTAAATTTAATGATTAAATTATTCATAATTCTCATTAGTTCATGCATGCATACAATACTTTTAGAAACATTTGAACCTATATATATATATATATATATATATATATATATATATATATATATATATATATATATATATATATATATATGGAAAATAAAAAAAAATCCTAAAAATGCATAAAAAATATTTAGAGATCACAAAACTTTTTTTTTACTTTAAATATGAAAAAATCGCAGGTTTTTCTTCAAATTCGCTGAAAAAAAAAATCGATTTTTTTTGGTTTTTTTTTTCAAAAAGTTTTTCAGCGAATTTGAAGAAAATTTGCGATTTTTTTATTTATAAAGTCAAAAAAAAAAGTTTTGTGATCTCTAAGTATTTTTTTTTTATGTATTTTTATGATTTTTAGGGTTTTTTTTCATAGAACCTAAACCTATATATATATATATATATATATATATATATATATATATATATATATATATATATCCCTATTTTAATAAATAAATAAGTTTATTCTCCTATTGACAAGTGTCATACTATTAGAACTCCTCATTAGTATTATATGACACCTATCATGCCACTTGTCAACCTATTAATTATCAATTCAAATTTCAAAATTTAAAATTTTCATTCTAATTACATTAAATTAATAATTGATTCTCCATTTTAAATATCAAATTTTAAATTTTTTCTCTCTAATTATATTAAATTAAAAACATTTGATTAAAAAATAAAATAAAATTAATACAGATTATAAGGTGATATAATTTTATATATTTATTTAAATCAACGATTATAATTTTATATAACTAAAAAAATATCTCTTAAATAATAATTTATTAATAATTTTGATTTTTAATATGAAAATTTAATTAATTTTATAACCGTGGTTCTCACGGGTTATAAACTAATATATATATATATATATATATATATATATATATATATATATATATATATATATATATATATATATATATAGGGGAAAAGGGAATATACATTACAGCCCCATATAAACTTGCATACTAAACTCTTTAAACTGTGTCGTTTTGATAAAGTTGTTCTAGAAAAAATTGTCTATTTGATATGCTGAAAACGTATCTTGCTAATAACATTTTGTGATTTACCGAAAACATGTCTTTCTAATAAAATTCCGATTGTTCTTGCTCCGTTAGTCTCTTCTCATCATCATTGACTGATTGCAACATAAGAAATAACTCAGGTTCATGATTTTTTTTACTTGTTTTTACGTGATTTTTTTTTCTAGTAAATAAAATGGACTTGATTTTTTATTTGATTTTGTTCTAGGTCATCAATGAAATTAACTTCGAGAATTGCATATGATTATGAACGCTATTGTTGAATCTCATTAAATTGACTTCGTTATTTTTCTTTTCAATTGATTTTATATCAATTGAATTGACTGCGTGAGTTTGTGAATATTGATCAGGTTCGTAATTATTTTTTCTAAACATATTCTTACGTGATTGTAATCTAATAAATAAGTTCATTTGATTTTGTTCAAGTTTGAGAATTGCACTGAGTTCGTGAATTGCTTCCGGCTTGTATTACCATTTTTCTTTTTAATTGATTTTACATCAATTGAATTGACTGTGTGAGTTTGTAAATATTGACCAGGTTTGTAATTATTCTTTCTAAACATATTCTTATGTGATTGTAATCTAATAAATTTGTTCAGTTAATATTTGGTTGATTTTGTTCTAGTTCGTGAATTGCACCCAGTTCGTGAATTACTTCTGGCTTGTGATTGCCACTGTCAAATTTCTTGTGGTTCATGAAATTGGTTGATTTCCGAGTATTGAGTTTCTTCAGGTTTGTGATTATTTATGTTTATGTCCATTTCTATATGTAATTTTACCTTCTTACTTGATCATGATAATTTTAATGTTAAATAATACATTGTTTTCTTTTGTATAGTACATAATGAATGAAATTGAAATTGATGTGTAACGGCCGGGTTTACTGCCTAACACATAAGGCGAATATCTCTAATTAGACCGATAATTTCTCTTTCCCTCTCTAATCGGGTAGTGGGTAAAAGACCATTGTACCCCTTTATGATCTCTATTACTTATGTTGACCAAAACCCCAAAGTCAACAAAAGTCAATTCAAGTCAAAGGTCAACTCTGACCAGACTCGACGAGTGCACAAGAGTGACTCGGCAAGTCCATGCGTGTCCTCTAAATCCTCAAAAGCCTCACTCGACTCGTCGATTTAACTTTCACTAGACGGGTTACCACTGGTAACGAATCGTGAGGCAACCCGACTCGACTCGGCGAGTCCCCCCCATGGCAACACTGAAAAGACCTTCTGAGGTCATATCTGTTTCTCTAACTTATAGATCTGACCTTCTTACACCCAATAATCACATAAAGGTTCAATCTTTAAGCTCATGCAACACTCTTATGCCCTTAAATGAAGAAAGAGCTCCTAAAATGGCAACCTAGATCCATAACCCCAAAGGGACTACATAAAGCTGGAAGATTGGGACTCTCTGGACCTTTTAAGGTCCAGATCTAAAGCTTATACCACATTGGGATCTCGTATGCATCATATACTATCCAAGAAAGGGTAAAGAAAACCCTAGATTCAAGGATTTTTACACAAAACAGAAGGAAGGGGAGAAATACTACCTCAAAATAGAGATCCTTGCTTAGATGTCTCAGAATAACAACCTCCATTGGTCCTTCAAGCTGAATCCCTTCACTTCATTTGAAAAACCACACCAAAATTACTTGGTTTCATTACAAGAACTCTTCCTTGGCTCCAATGGCGATTTAGGGATTCTTACAGGAGATATGAGACGCACCCAAGGTCATAAGTTCCTTTAAATAGGCTCCAACTCCGGAACTTAGGGTTTTCACTGCCCAGTACCTACTCGGCGAGTCCATCCTAGGACTCGTCAAGTCCGCTCATTAAATCCACGCGGAAAATCTCGACTCGACTCGGCGAGTTGGTCCCTCAACTCGTCGAGTCCCTCCTCAAATCTCAAGATTAACATACCCAATAATGTCCCTGTAAATCCGGATGTTACAATTCTCCCCCACTTGAATTAGATTCCGCCATCGAAATCACTCCTTAACCACTTATAGATTGAAATTATCAACCCGAAGGCACTATTGAACTGATCTTCATACTAGACCGATATCTTTCTCTATGGACACACGAAACCACATAAAACCTCCGAAACCAAAATTTAAACCAACTCTTTCATCGCTAAAATACTCCTTCCCAATACCCGAAAACTCTAGTGGCTTGACCCACCGCTTGACCGCCTACTCGAGCGTTCACCATGATATTAGCTCCTCGAATATCAACCCTGTTTACTCACTGGCTCACTGATTCTCATAATACCACATCCAACAACCGGCTATCGCCCTCCCAAACCGATCCTGCTAAATCATACGAATCACGCCCCACGACTAAAAAGGGTCACACTCCACCGGGGCACAAGTACTAAACTGCTATCAGAAACCATCTGATCAAAGAATCCCAACACTCTGCCCTCAGGCACAAAAGCATAACCATGCTCGCTCAAAAGTGTCCTGAAACATCACATTCATAAGTCTCAGCTCCAAATTCCGTATCCCCTTTAGCACTACACGAGGTCTGACCGCTGAATCTGCTCGGTCTTCTGAAGCACCAACCCTATACTACCCATCACACGTTGCCCTACCTCTCCCCAGCAAATGGGATTCCGACACCTCCTCCCATACAACAACTCAAAGGGTGGCATACCAATGCTCAAATGATGGCTGTTGTAATAGGAAAACTCAGCCAAGGGTAAGTACATGTCCCAACTCCCTCCAAAATCCAATACACATGCCCGAAGCATGTCCTTGAGCGTCTGAATCGTCTGCTCACTCTACCCAACTCTCCGCAGAAGAGCTTCCACTGACTTCCCCTTCGCATCAACTATCTTGGCCCTGTGACACACAAGTCACAAAATTCTCAAATGAAAACTACAATCCAACCGGAAATCGACTTAGCCCTGACAGAGACGGAGACCCCAGTCTCGCCCCTAGTTCAAGCACCAGGCTCCAAAAACTCAATACTAAGGCTACTCATGCCTAAAACTCTTCTGCATCATACTCTGATTGGAGATCACTTCATCATCACACTCTCTTATCGTCTAGTGAGTACAATTGTTCCCTGTAGCATCATGATGACCTCTCGACAACTAGTGAGTACTACGAATCCTCGTAGCATCACAACAGCCTCTAACTAGTGAGTACTACGGCTCCCCGTAGCATCACAACACCATGTGACTAGTGAATACTACGGCTCCCTGTAGTATCACAACTCCCCTTCTCTGACTTGTGAGTACCACGGCTCCTCATAGCATCACAACACCCTCTCTCATCACCCCATAATCTCATTCTCACTACAACACCACACTACGTCCACTACTCATTCTCCGAAGACTATCATAGATAACTACACACACTTGACCCAAATATGCATCACAGACTCTGACGGTGACCGCCATAACAAAATACCTTCCCCTGCTGAGATCCATAACCTTAAATAATCCCTCTCGTTGTCAATACCCAAAGGGCTCCCATTGGAACAGTAAATACATGATACACCACTAGTCGTTTCAAACTCAAGATTCTAAATAACTCCGAAATCGAGACATTATACTCGGTCACCACGGAACACCATTACATAACATCACGATGTCCTGCCTCAACCACTGATCTCTTACTCCCAACACCATACGGATACAACAATACATTTCTTCTGAACTCCATGAATAATTCTTCTTTTTACCCAATGCACAACTTCAGTGTATCCAAACACTCAATTGGAATACAAAGAAAGCGCTAACGCTTCAGAACATGCTGATGATCCTCCGAAACCCTTTCCCCTACTGCTCAAAATCCAAGCAAGAATACACATACCGGCCCGGGAGTTGGCTGCTCGATAATATTCCATCCACCCCAAAAAGGGCATATACATTACATACCAAGGTACTCTGAAATGCTCTCGACCTCCCTCTTAAGGGATGCCTTTTCGAACTCAATCATGGCCCTTAGGCCTAAAACCCCATCGCGTCCAAACTCCACTAATCAATCCTGATCGGACAACCGGAGAATCACAAGCATCATTTGCTAAGAACTATGGTACTCAGCCCCTGACATCCCTTCTTAATCTGCTACAATGCATGGCACTCGAACTATACCATCACCCCTCAATATGCTAAGATGCATGGTACTCAAACCATGACATCACTTCCCAATCTGCTCCGATGTATGGTACTGGGACCATAACATCACTCCTCAATCTACTCCGATGTATGGTACTCAAACCATAACATCACTCCCCAATCTGCTAAGATGCATGGTACTCAAACCATGGCATCACTTCCCAATCTGCTCTGATGTATGGTACTCGAACCATAACATCACTCCCCAATCTGCTAAGATGCGTGGTACTCGAACCATGGCATCACTTCCCAATCTGCTACTTAGAACCTTCAGAATACTCCATGTATTGAGTATGGGTCCCCTGCTTTCGGTAGTACGGGCCCATACTACCTGCCACATCTACCCATACTTTCTACACGGACCATCCCAGAGCTCCTAAGTAGCAGCTCAACCCTCTCGTTCACCAATCCCGTCATGCGTGCTCGCTTCTCAGCGAAATGCTCTACTCTGCCAGCATACTCATCTGACTAAGGATACTCCCTAGGCTCTTCCTTGGTTCTCACACTTCTCCGCCATCAGCTGCCGAAGAACTCCTAATGATGCCAGCCATCTACCTCCTGAATATCGTCATACTCACTTAGTAGCTGACTCGTCGAGAGTTCCACAAAGCACAAAGCAAACAGCATTCGGGCATCGAAGCATCTCCTTCAGCACATAAAACCTCCTTAGGTTATTATCCACTCGCTTTCCTCATACTTGAAGGATATCACCGAACTCTAACATCTTTGCCCCACATGGCCTCTGGCTACCCTCTTGGCAGACTCCTCATATTCTCATATAGATACCTCTTCTAGATGACTTCTCTACTCGAATCCCCTAAAGGATTCCAACTGAATACTCTCACTCATACTCAAAAGCATATAACAACTCCTAGGCTAAGGCATCACAAATCAGGCAACTCTAGTCCTAAGATATGAAATAACTAGCCTATCTCTAGCAAGCATAATATCTCATAAAATGTATCATAAATATCTCATAACACAAAAGTAAGGGTATTTTGGGAAATCACCGTTCGGGCTCTGGTTGATTGTACACACTGCTCTTTCTCGCTTTCTCTTTGAACTCTTATTCACTTTTAGAAAATCATTTCTTTGAAAACTTTTCTTACTTCCTCAGTTTGAGTCCAGAATTACCCGAAGGTGCATTTGAATCCCTCAAACCAAGGCTCTGATACCAACTTGTAACACCGAAATTTTCAAAACTAAATTTTCATTTAAATGCGCTTAATTCTTAAAACACTTTTCGTAAAAATCTCATTTTGTTTAAATTGAAAAACATAACTCCATAATCAATTAAATAATAATCCAAGATCCTCTAAACATAACTCTTCCTCTGGTGTGTACAATCGAGCCGGTTCCGTCCCGTGATCCTGAGAAAAACCTGAAACACATAACACATAACACGGTAAGCACGAAGCTTAGTGAGTTCCCCAAAATAGCACATACAACACATATTAGCCACTCGAGGCTATAACTCTGTTGACCCTCTGGTCAATGTGTCTCAATGGGACCCTCCAGTCCCATAACTCTGTGGACCCTCTGGTCCTAAGCTCGTTGGACCCTCCGGTCCGGTCTGCTTGAGCCTTCCGGCCTCATGAATCGTTGGACCCTCCGGTCCGGTCTATAAACTCCGCATAGCATAAATCACAAAGACATAATGCATAGCATGTCACATACAACAGGATAACATAATACTCAATGTAAGCACATAAAACCTTTCGGTCACACATAACTACCACTCAAGGTAAAGTATAGTGAGAAGACTCACCTGGAAGCAGAAAGTAGTTATCCTTACACTTGAATCTCGAACTCGCCACCGCCTAACACATAAGGCAAATATCTCTAATTAGACCGACAATTTCTATTTCCCTCTCTAATCAGGTAGTGGGTAAAAGACCATTTTACCCATCTATGATCTCTATTACTTATGTTGACCAAAACCCCAAAGTCAACATAAGTCAATTCAAGTCAAAGGTCAACTCTGACCAGACTCGTCGAGTGCACAAGAGTGACTCGGCAAGTCCATGCGTGTCCTCTGAATCCTCAAAAGCCTCACTCGATGGGTTACCACTGGTCACGAATCGCGGGGCAACCCGACTCGACTCGTCGAGTCCCCATATGGACTCGGCGAGTTCCCCCCATGGAAACACTGAAAAGACCTTCTGAGGTCAGATCTGTTTCTCTAACTTATAGATCTGACCTTCTTACACCCAATAATCACGTAAAGGTTCAATCTTTAAGCTCATGCAACACTCTTATGCCCTTAAATGAAGAAAGAGCTCCTAAAAGGGCAACCTAGATCCATAACCCCAAAGGGACTGCATAAAGCTGGAAGATTGGGACTCTTTGGACCTCTTAAGGTCCAGATCTAAAGCTTATACCATATTGGGATCTCGTATGCATCATATACTATCCAAGAAAAGGTAAATAAAACCCTAGATTCAAGGATTTTTACACAAAACAGAAGGAAGGGGTGAAATACTACCTCAAAATAGAGATCATTGCTTAGATGTCTCAGAATAACAACCTCCATTGGTCCTTCAAGCTGAATCCCTTCACTTCATTTGAAAAACCACACCAAAATTACTTGATTTCATCACAATAACTCTTCCTTGGCTCCAATGGCGATTTAGGGTTTCTTACAGGAGATATGAGGCGCACCCAAGGTCATAAGTTCCTTTAAATAGGCTCCAACCCCAAAACTTAGGGTTTTCTCTGCCCAGTACCTACTCGGCGAGTCCATCCTAGGACTCGTCGAGTCTGCTCATTAAATCCATGCGGCAAATCTCGACTCGACTCGGCGAGTTGGTCCCTCAACTCGTCGAGTCCCTCCTCAAATCTCAAGATTAACATACCCAATAATGTCCCTGTAAATCCGGATGTTACATCTTCGTGCGCGATAAATATGATACAGTTTTTGTAAATCTGAGATAGATGGAGAATTAGCCGACGGGGTCTAAATGAAAGTTGTAGTACTCGTAAATACCAACGCGTGGATATAAAGAACATAGAAAACGGAGCTCATACGCGGAAGATACGAACGAAGCTTAAGGGCTACTTTACTTGAAAATCCCTATAAATAAAGGGTGAACTCTTCATATTTTCTTCACACCATAAGCCTTTCTTTCTCTCTCTAACTTCTCTCTGGCCTCCCTAAACCCCTCCCAAGTCTAGGGAACCTCCCTAGCACGAGAAGGAAGCCCCGGAGCGCCTGACGGCTCCGAGAAGAAAAGATTTCATCTCGGAAATGCTGCTCCATTGAAGCCCAGTTTTTAATAAAAATTCGCTGTTTTATCAAGGAAAAATTGTTTTAAGAGTAACGAAGCGCTGTCCAAGTGCAGAGTCACCATCTTTTCAGGTGAGTGCATAGTCACTTTCATCTTACACGTAGATATGAAGTATTTAATATAAACTACATGCTATTTGTGCATATTTTCTGAATACTTGTTGTCTATGTTGGTGAAAGATTTTTATACATGTTTTAAATGATTTAAACTATATATGTATTTTATATCTACAAAAATGTTGGGGTAAAACATGGGTAGATGTAATAGACGATGTGTGATAAGATGATGAGAGGCCTCGATGTTGTTGTTGTTGATTCTATCATCTAGCAGAGTATGGATGACAACTACGAACTCTTGTAGATAGTCCAGTGGAACGCTAGCAGGCTCGCAACCTGTAGGTGTTTGTGAACAATGTGTTCACTGATGTACTCCATCCCCCTCATGGTTGCCTTTAGGACATTTATTGTTGAGGAACCCCCTTAGCAGTAGTGTCCATCCCGATGATGATCCTTAGGCTAGGTCCCTTATGATAGGTGTTTAGGGACGTAATGTGAGGATAACGGGAATGGGTAATCGGGTTATTTTTGGTTGATGAAATTAATAAACTTATTTATTATGGGTTGAAAACCCTATGTGCTCACCAGGCTCCCAAGGCTAACCCACTCAGTTTCTTGTATTACAGGTAGTGGTGCACAATCATAGATATGATGTTCGCGATGAGAGATTACGGATATATGCCTGTAGATATGAATAAATGTAGTAAGGCTTATATTGTACTGTTTATGATTTTGATCTGTATTAAACATGACATCCCGAGGTTTTTAATGAAATACATTTATACGGAAATGCTTTGATAAATCTTTATCATATTTTACTTTGGGAACAAATTCCGCAACACTTTTATTTAAAATGTTACTCTGATTTTTAAACAAAGCATAAAAAATTCGGACTTTTCTGGCCGTGAAAATGGGGATGTCACATGATGTTCACCCTATCGAAACACACGTAACTGAAGATGTCGATGCATATGATTTTTCAAAAGCAACATATGAATCTGAAAATATAAATGAGGTCGATGGGAACGTCGAATGTGATCAAGATAAAGTTAGCGATGAAAGCATAGTGGGAAAGGTTTTCGATACAACAGATGATGCGTATAACTTCTATAATGATTATGCATTTATACATGGATTTGGTATACGTATTCATACTACATTCAAAAATAAGGGAACAAATGAACCTTATCGAAATATATTTGTATGTGACAAAGAAGGTTTTAAACGGGAGGATGGTGATACTTGAAGTGGACATGAGAAAAAACGTCGTAGAGAAGTTAGAATCGGATGCAAAGTAATGCTTCAAATTTCAAAAAAGAAGGACGAGAAATGGTTTGTGGACTTGTTTGATGACATACACAATCACGAATTGAGCATCACACCAACGAAGGTGATGAAGCATCGGTCTCATGCGAAGTTCCACCGTACAATGGAATGTAAATCTATCATGGTGAAACTTAATCAATCAGGGTTGAAACCTTCTCAAATTAAAAAGGCCATTAATGCAATGAAAACCTCAAATGAAGTTGATGTAACTTCAAAACAATGTGTTGATGTATTATCTAAGCAACGAAAACACAACAAAGGAAGGGAGTTCTATGGACTAATAAAACTTCTACAATATAAAGCATTGGTGGATAATGATCAGTATTATGTTGTGGATTTGTGCAATGATGGGTGTCCTAGAAATATTTTTTGGGCTGATGGAAGATTAAGAGATGATTTTACTAAATTTGGAGATGTTGTTGTGTTTGATGTCATTTATATGACAAATAAATTCAATATGCCTTTTGCTCCATTTACTGGGGTGAACCATCATGGACAGTCTATACTTTTTCATGGAGCGTTGCTAGAAAACAAAAAGGAAGAAACTTTTGTATGGTTGTTTGACAATTTCCTAAAGTGTATGTTTAGCAAGTATCCGAAGGCTATTATTACTGATCAAGACAAAACTATGGGTAATGCAATAAAAAAAGTGTTTCCAAATGCTCGACATCGTTTTTGTGCATGACATATAAAAAATCATGAATTGGAGCACCTTCGACCGTATGTTGCCCATTATAGTGATTTTCAAGAATCGTATAAAGAATGGGTAATGAGTGACACAATTGAAGAATTTGAAACTAGGTGGGAAGTTATACGTGATAAGTATAAACTTGAAAACAATTGTTGGATAACTGATATGTATAACCAACGAATACATTGGGCTAAAGCCTTCTTAAATGATATTTTCTTGGCCGGTATGTCAACAAGTGGACGAAGTGAGAGTATTAATTCATTTTTTGATGATTTTGTTAATTCAGGTACCATGTTGAATGAATTTTTTGTTACAATATGACAAAGCAGTTGCGTCACGAAGGGCCGCCGAAGAAGATGAAGATTTCAACACTATGAACTCGAGGCCAGTTCTTTCCTCGATATATCCAATTGAAGCAAAAGCTGGTGAGTGTTATACTAGAAAGGTTTTTGAGATTTTCAAAAAAAGAATGAATAGAAGCTACTAGCAATTTAATGCATGAGACTCTAAGAAAAAGTACAAAAGCAATCAAGAATCGAGTTGGGCACTTGGATGCTGACAAAAAATATTGGCGGATTGTTACCTTTTTTTGTCAAATAAGATGCATGTCACATGCTATTGTGCTAAGTATGAGACATGCGGGATTTTATGCAAACATAGTTTATACGTTATGAAGAAAATGCATGTCGACACACTTCCCGGTCACTACATTTTACCTCGGTGGACCCTTAATGCTAGGTACAAGGTGTTGGAATAGTGTCTAAGGCTGCAACTATATTAGGCAAGTATTTGACTCGGTTGTGCATGGTCCTTTTGGGTTGCCTTCACCATAGCAACTTGATGGGATAATTTATTAAAAGAGAGAATAAATATTATAAAGAATAATATATTGTTATTTGATTAATATAAGTCATAGAATTAATTGGAATTCATTTGGTGACTTACAGAGATTAATTAAATAAAGGGGTATAAACTGTCAATTGTTTGATAGTTAAACTTTAGGCTGTAAATCCTTATAGATATACAAGGGACGAATTCTAGAAGCTAAAGGATAGCTAAATTCGTCCAAGGCTTATCTATGGAAAGGGTTTGGATAGCCTTAAGAGAAGATTATCCAATAGGGATTAATTTGTAACCCTTAAGGAGTCTACAAGTATAAATAGACCCTATGGCTGATGGAATTTGATACTTAACCTAAAGTAGAGAATCTCTGGTCGAATTCCATCCCCTCTCCTCTCTCCCAAATCATCCTCCTTGCTTTGGTGTTTGTAAGCCATTAGAGGAGTGACATTTGTGACTCTAGAAGCTCCAAGACAACAAGGTCAACAAGGAACTCAAAGGTATGGTTCTAGATCTGTTTCAATGTTGTTATTTAACCTAATTAGCTATTAGAAGTCTTGGATTCAAAGCATGTTTAATTAGAAAGCCTAGATCCAAGCATTAGGGTTTTGCATGCGCACATAGGAAAGTTCTTATGGCCAAAACCCATCAGTGGTATCAGAGCCTAGGTTGGTTTTCTTTAAATTGTTGCTTGATTAACTGAAACAAACCTGCAAAATTCGATTTTTTGATTTCTGAGTCATGGACTCGGCGAGTTCCAAAGTGGACTCGGCGAGTTGGCCTGACTCGGCGAGTCCCTTTGTGCACTCGGCGAGTCCAAGCGTCAGGAATGGCCATATTCGAGATTTCTTTGTAATTATCTTATCTAAACCTTCCATAAACTAATTAGATCAATGTTAATTCGTTTTTCTGATAAATATAACTGTAATCTTGATCTAATTAAAGATATTTATCATCTAATAAAATATTTAATTTCCTTATATGATAATCAATTGATTATTTTGATTATTTTGGTAATTATCTTAAAAGAAATCTTGAATAAATCAAATATAGATAATTAGGATATTAATTGTTAATTGGAATTATTTGTTATTTGATCCTCCATGTTTTAAATGTTTAAAACTTGTCCTCAAGTTTTGAAATTTATATTTGTGATTAAAAGTTTTAATTTAGACAACTTAAATTTCAAAAACCCTAGATTTTAAAAGATTTAAAATACAACCCTATACTAATATGATATTACTAGAATAATATATATATATATATATATATATATATATATATATGTATATGTATAACTAAATGCTAGTCTTACCGTTAGCAGGCCTCATTCACGAAGCCTATCTATAAGGTGGGTATAAGGTTGCGGCCTATAAAATGGCGTTTAATGGGTGTACACTCACACCCACCGCTTGCTTGATTGGTGGAGGGTCATTAGCCGAACGGGTAGGATAGGGCAACCTCATCCTCTCATTAAAAGTATAATAAGTAATACAAAGTAACTACACATTTTTTAAATTCCCAATCTTAGTTACTTTAGGAAAAGTGAATTGATGCAATCCCATGAAATTACACTTTGCACCCTTGCTAAGAAGTTAGTGGAGCGTGTGTGGTTTACTGGCACACTAATTGGTTCTAAGAAAAGGTGGCAAAGGGTGATTCATTGTTTATCATAGTTCGATGGAGCGTGTGTGGTTTACCGGCACATCGAATAGGTGATCGTTAAAATGAAGGCACCATGTGAATTTGCATGGTAATTCACACCCGCTTTGTGATCCTCGGTATCCCAGTTACAAACAAGAGGGGCATATCGAGATTTAAACATGCCATTGAATAGTTTCAATGAATCTCATCCGAACCTAGGAATTCTCAAATACACTTAGGACTAATAGTTTAAGTTTTGTGATGGAGAATTAGTGAATCGTCATTCACTTACCTTCAATTTATTTGCATGTTAGATTACGGCATCCCTTTTCTAGTATGTAAATGTTATTGTTGGATCCTAGCCCTAATTTTTCTTATTGGGTGATAATTAGGGATTCTTATTCTAATCTATCTTTGTCCTTTCTATTTGTAGATGTCAAACGCAAACAACGCTGCTGCTAGTTCTTTCACGTTGATGAGCCTTTGCCAAAAGGTCACCTTCGATGGAACGAACTTTAGCGAATGGATAAGATACATTCGCACCATTGCTCGCTATGAGGATAAAGAGTATGTCCTCGATGAGAAGCTCGAGAAAATCAACCCCGAAATTGCTACTCCAGCCGAAATCACCGCTTTTGAGACTCATGAGCAAGATGCAATGAAGGTACATTGCATCATGATTGCCACCATGAACTCCGAATTCCAAAAGTCCTACGAGGACATGTACCCGTACGAGATGCACCAAGACTTATTGGAGAGATACCACCAAAACGCGAGACAAGAGCGTTATGAGATTTTCACTAACATGATTTCCGCTAAGATGGGTCATGGAGAATCTCTTACCGTGCACCTGCAAAAGATGCAAAGGTATGTCGACCACCTTCGCAAGTTAAATGTTGACTTTGGAGAAGACTTAGCGATCGACATGGTGCTTCACTCATTGCCTCCGATGTACAACCAATTTAGGATGACCTACCACATGAACAAAGAGGAGGTCACCCTAAGCAAACTCCAAGGTCTCTTGAGGGTCGCTGAGAGCAACTTCAAAGACAAGTCTGTTGCACCTACTCCCAATCCGCCTGCTGCTCCTGTCTTGGCAATTGGTCAAGGAAAGGGAAAGAAGAGGAAGGCTTCATCAAAGAACCATCGCAAGGTTAAAGCCCGAGATGGTGCCTCTTCTAGTGGGACCAAAGTTGATCCCACTAAGCCCTGCCCTAACCCGAAGGAGGCAGAGTGCCACCACTGCCACAAGATAGGACATTGGAAGAGAAGCTGCCTAGATTACCTGCAAGCAATCAAAGAAGGAAAGATCAAGCCATCTTTCGCAGGTATATACACAATCAAATCTAACGATTCTAATCATGCTATTTCTTGGGTTCTTGATACCGGTTGTGGTTACCACATTTGTTCTAATGTGCAGGTACTAAGAAGAAGTAGGGATGTGGAGCAAGGAAGGATCAATCTAATCATGAGGAACAGAAGATCGTCGCCTGTGACCAAGATTGGAGTGTATTCTTTAGTGCTTAGGAATAATTTAGTTTTAGATTTGAACAATTGTTGCTATTCGCCAGAAATGGCTAGAAACATCATTTCATTTCATGGTTTATATAGACAAGGATTTAGATTTTCTTTTAATAATGAGAATGGTTCTATTTTGGCTTATCTAAATGGTGTCTTTTACTTTGAAGCTATACCATGTAATGGAATATATGAAACCGTTATGATTGTTGATAACTTAGGAAATGATGTTTTGAATATTGATTCTTCCACTAGTATGGATAGAGCATCCTTATGGCATTGTCGTCTCGGACATGTCAACAAGAAACGCATAGCCCAACTCCAAAAGGATGGAGTGTTGGAGTCATTCGACCTTAGGGAAGATGACACATGCAAGTCTTGTTTACTTGGAAAGATGACTAAATCACCCTTCACGAGTACTTGTGAAAGGGGTGAGGGTTTATTGGACCTAATACATACCGATGTATGTGGACCGTTTAGATCAACCACGAAGGATGGGAACCGCTTCTACGTGACTTTTACCGATGATTATAGTAGATGTGGGTATATCTACTTAATCAAGCAAAAGTCAGAAACCTTTGAAAAGTTCAAAGAGTTCAAGAATGAAGTGGAGAATCAATTGGGCAGGAAAATCAAGATGCTTCGATCCGATCGAGGAGGAGAGTACCTAAGTCTTGAATTCCACGATTATCTCAAGGAGTGTGGAATAGTTTCGCAATTGATGCCTCCTAGGACACCGCAGTTGAATGGTGTGGCAGAAAGGCGTAATCGAACCTTATTGGATATGGTTCGCTCTATGATGAGTCGTGCTTCACTACCAATCTCTTTTTAGGGGTATGCCTTAGAGACTGCCGCCCATATCCCTAACCGAGTCCCTACTAAGAAGGTTGCCAAAACACCTCACGAGATGTGGACAGGGAAAGCTCCCTCGTTGGCACATATCAAGGTTTGGGGTTGCGAGGCTTTCGTAAGACGAGACACTCACGACAAGCTTGAACCTCGAAGTGAGCGATGTATTTTCATCGGCTACCCGCAGACATCCTTTGGATATCTCTTCTATAGACCGAAGGACAATGTTGTCTTCATTACGAGGAGGGGAGTTTTCCGAGAGCGAGAACTCATAAGCGAAGGAGACAGTGGGAGGCAAATCGAACTTGAAGAGATTCAAGAGTCGATAGATGAAGGAACCTCTACCGCTGGCACTCAACCCGAGGAGGAAACTCCGGTTGAACCGATTGACGAATCCTTACCTCTTAGACGTTCCGATAGGGTTAGAGTTCATCCCCAGTTTTATGGTTTTCATATTACTACCGAAGGGGACACATATATTAGTGATGGTACACTAGTAAATCTTGATGAACCTAATAGCTATAAGGAAGCCATGGCGGGCCCGGAGTCTGCGAAATGGAAAGAGGCAATGGATAGCGAGATCCAATCCATGTATGATAACCAAGTTTGGAATTTGTTTGATTATGTGCCCGGACGTAAGACCGTTGGGTGCAAATGGATCTTCAAGAAGAAGACCGACGTGGATGGAAACGTACACACATATAAAGCGCGATTGGTTGCGAAGGGCTTTACTCAAACTCCCGGAGTTGACTATGATGAGACCTTCTCACCAGTTGCGAAGATTAAATCTATTAGAGTGATGCTAGCAATTGCCGCATTTCATGATTATGAGATTTGGCAAATGGATGTCAAGACCGCTTTCCTTAACGGAAAGTTGGCTGAGGATGTTTACATGGCTCAGCCAGAGGGGTTTGTGGATCTGAAGCATCCAAATAGAGTGTGTAAGCTTGAGAAGTCTATTAATGGACTTAAGCAAGCGTCTCGCAGATGGAATCTTTGCTTCGATGAGAAAGTCAAAGAGTTTGGATTTGTACGAAGCGAAGACGAATCTTGTGTATATGTCAAAGCCAGTGGGAGTATAGTAAGCTTTCTCGTTCTATATGTCGATGACATATTACTCATAGGAAACGACATCCCGACTCTGCAGGAGGTTAAGTCCTGGCTCGGGAAGTGCTTCGCTATGAAGGACCTCGGAGAGGCTTCTTACATTTTGGGAATAAGGATAGTAAGAGAAAGAAGTAAAATACTAATTAGACTTAGTCAGAATACTTACTTAGAGAAGGTACTAAAACGATTTAGTATGGAAAACTCGAAGAAGGGAGAATTACCGATACAAAGTAATACCAAGTTGAGTAAGACTCAAAGTCCGAGTACCGAAGCTGAGATAGCAGAAATGAGCCGAGTACCATATGCTTCCGCAGTTGGCTCAATCACGCTATGACTTGTACTCGCCCTGATGTAGCCTTTGCTTTGAGCATGGTTAGTAGATATCAAGGGAATCCTGGCAGAGCACAATGGATTGCGGTGAAGAACATCCTCAAGTACCTTCGGAGGATGAAGGAATGGTTCTTAGTCCTTGGAGGGAGTGATGACTTGAAGGTGTGAGGGTATAGTGACGCCAGTTTTCAGACCGATAAGGACAACTACCGTTCGCAGTCGGGCTGGGTCTTTACCCTAAATGGAGGAGCAGTGACATGGAAGAGTTCCAAGCAGGAGACTGTAGCTGATTCAACGTGCGAATCAAAGTACATTGCAGCGAGCGAAGCGTCAAAGGAGGCAATATGGCTAAAGAACTTCATAGGTGATCTTGGAGTTGTACCTGCCATAAAGGATCCCATGGAGATTTTCTGTGATAACGAAGGAGCGGTTGCCTTGACCAAGGAACCGAGGGATCATGGTAGATCAAGACATATCGACAGAAAATATCATTTCATTAGACATCGTGTAGAAGAAGGACAACTCGTAGTTAAGAGGATATCATCAGAAGATAACCCAACAGATCCGCTTACGAAGGGACTGAGTAGGGTTAAGCACTTGCAGCATGCTAGGAGTATTGGGCTGAAGGATGATATTAGCATAGATTAGATAGTATTAGAAACGTGTAATAGATAAATGTAAATTGACATTTGATGATTAAATAAAGGAGTTTTATTTATGAGTAATGTTACTATCTTATGTTAATTGTTTAACTATTGTTTCACTTTGCATGTTTTGACTTCTAGAGTATTTGAGTTTATTAGGAATAATCGAATTGTTCAAATTGTCCACAATCATTCATATGTTGGAAGTAGATATGAATGAAGATTGTCATGAATTGGTGTGTAGAATGTCTAAATGGTGTTAGACATAGCAAAGGGTTGCTACAACGTTCATGAGTGCTTATGAACTAGTTTTGAGCATTGGAACAAACCCGCGCTTGCTGGAATCACCTTATGGAATATGATATAAAAGGGTGATCGCAAGACGATAATGTCATATAGTCTTAAAACCTAGATATATGGTTTGTTATTTATTAATTGATTGTACATTGATAATGCGAAAACGCATCAGTAACTCGGTGTTATAAAACGCATTGTTGTGTATAGTTGGTTAATGAATAAGTAAATGCATATAAGTCGAAGTTTATCTGTAACTTTTATCAAAGAAGGTAAAAGCGATATCTCGTCCGCTCGATGATTTGATTTGACTTATGTGCCGGGCCCGGTCAGAACTGAATTGATGTGTTCGATTAAGTTCTATCTCAAATAAATCAGAGATCGAGAAACCTAAATGCTTGACTAACCATTCCATAGGATTGTCAGCATGATATCTTACAGAGGACTGTATGATCCTTTATCTAAAGGACAAGATTGATTAGATCAGAGTTTGACAGTGTCTTTGAGAGCTACGATTGCAAATCGAATTATACTTGTATAGTTACTAGACTTATCCAAGTGGGAGACTGTTGGAATAGTGTCTAAGGCTGCAACTATATTAGGCAAGTATTTGACCCGGTTGTGCATGGTCCTTTTGGGTTGCCTTCACCATAGCAACTTGATGGGATGATTTATTAATAGAGAGAATAAGTATTATAAAGAATAATATATTGTTATTTGATTAATATAAGTCATAGAATTAATTGGAATTAATTTGGTGACTTAAAGAGATTAATTAAATAAAGGGGTATAAACTGTCAATTGTTTGATAGTTAAACTTTAGACTGTAAATCCTTATAGATATACAAGGGACGAATTCTAGAAGCTAAAGGATAGCTAAATGCGTCCAAGGCTTATCTATGGAAAGGGTTTGGATAGCCTTAAGAGAAGATTACCCAATAGGGATTAATTTGTAACCCTTAAGGAGTCTACAAGTATAAATAGACCCTATGGCTGATGGAATTCGATACTTAACCTAAAGTAGAGAACCTCTGGTCGAATTCCATCCCCTCTCCTCTCTCCCAACTTATCCTCCTTGCTTTGGTGTTTGTAAGCCATTAGAGGAGTGACATTTGTGACTCTAGAAGCTCCAAGACAACAAGGTCAACAAGGAACTCAAAGGTATGGTTCTAGATTTGTTTCAATGTTGTTATTTAACCTAATTAGCTATTAGAAGTCTTGGATTCAAAGCATGTTTAATTAGAAAGCCTAGATCCAAGCATTAGGGTTTTGCATGCGCACATAGGAAAGTTCTTATGGCCAAAACCCATCACAAGGTGGGTAAGCGTAGCATTGGACTCGAAGAAATGAATAACGAAAATGGGGATAGTGATTACACTTTATGGTGTGTTCGTTCAAATTTTAATAAAGTAATTGAACAAGCAAAAGACTCCCCTTCAGAAATAGAAAACCTCAATAACGTATTAATAAAGATCTTACAAGATCAAGCTATACAGAAAAAATCTTTACCAGTTGAGAACGTATCTCAAGGTTCTTGTGTGAGAACTTCACAAGTCGATATGATGCCTCAGTTATCTGTTCGGGATCCTCTTGCTCCAACTAACACGAAAGGGCGTCCTAAAATTGCTACTAGAATCAAGTCTTCTTTAGAAGTGCCAAAGAAACGAACATGCTCTTATTGTCAAGGATTGGGCCATTATGCTACTAGTTGTTCTAAAAGAAAGGTATGTATAGTATTAACTTACTTTATCATGATTTTACAGCTCTTATATTTATATAATAATTTATTTATATTTTCATGTATCAGGTAGATGAATCGTTGCAAGAGAAACAAGGATGACATATGTAGTTGTTGTGAGAAAATGAAAAATCTAGTTTTAAATAATTGTCTTTTTTCAGTTTTGGACATAAACCGTGTATGTTGTTGTTTTGAAATGAAAATTTTGAATGGTTACTATTAAACATAAAAGTATGATGCTATTATATGCTAAAAATAAAAGTACGGGGCATTATGTGTAAAAAAAATAAAAGTATTATGCTATTATATGCTAAAAATAAAAGTACAGGAGTATTATGTGTAAAAAATAAAAGTACTATGCTATTATCTGCTAAAAATAAAAGTACGGGTGTATTATGTGTAAAAAATAAAAGTACGCTGCTATTATATGTTAAAAATAAAAGTACGGGGGTATTATGTGTAAAAATTAAAAGTATTATGCTATTATATGCTAAAAATAAAAGTACGGGGGTATTATGTGTAAAAAATAAAAGTACTATGCTATTATATGCTAAAAATAAAAGTATGGGGGTATTATGTATAAAAACTAAAGTACGCTGCTATTATAAGTTAAAAATAAAAGTACGGGGGCATTATGTGTAAAAAATAAAAGTACTATGCTATTATATGCTAAAAATAAAAGTACGAGGGTATTATGTGTAAAAAATAAAAGTACGCTGCTATTATATGTTAAAAATAAAAGTACGGGGGTATTATGTGTAAAAAATAAAAGTACTATGCTACTATATGCTAAAAATAAAAGTACGGGGGTATTATGTGTAAAAAATAAAAGTACTATGCTATTATATGCTAAAAAAAGTACAAGGGTATTATGTGTAAACAATAAAAGTACTATGCTATTATATGCTAAAAATAAAAGTACGGGGGTATTATGTGTAAAAAATAAAAGTACGCTGCTATTATATGTTAAAAATAAAAGTACGGGGGTATTATGTGTAACACCCTAAAATTCAGGTATATCTCTTTAATCCTTCTTCTTTTCCAAATTGTCGAATTTAGCCCAAAATAGAAAATGGTGACAAGTGGGTACACTGGGCGTATTGAAGAGTACGCTACGCGTACCCATGGACATGACTTTGACGCGGACTCTACCCTGGTACGCTGGCGTACCTTAACTTACACTAAGCGTAATGGGCCCAGATTCAAAACCCTAAATGAAACATGAGCACTATAAAAGGAATACTATAGCCCCCATCCCAGCCACCAATTTACAAATAGTGAAACCCTAAGAGAGCCAAACCTTCGTTCTAAGCTTGTTGTGTGTTTTGAGCTTGAAAGTATCATTGTGTGCTTGTGAAGAAGAAGAGAGGGCCATTGTGGAAGCTAGAGTTGGAGTGCAAGCTTTGGATCTGAGCTTTACAAAGGTTGGGGCACCACGTGGAGGTAAAAAGCTCAAAGCTTTCTTCATCATTTTGGATTTGTGCATTATGGACCAATTTTTAGGGTTTTTGTCGCAAGATGGAGACTTTATGAGTTAATCGTCTCCATAAGCCTTGATCTGCCCCATTTCAGTATAAAATGTGTTGTAGATCCATAAAAATCCAATCTTGATCGTTAGTATTGAGTCATGCATGAGTTAAGGACTTAATGAGGAAAGAGGATAAGAGTATGGAGTGATTGGTGACCTTTACAGCCATGCAAAGGCTTAAAGGCTTCGACTTTATGGGTTAAGGACTTAATGAGGAGAGAGGATAACACGTATTTTTTTCTCTTTTTCAACTTTTGATTTTTCAACCCACTGTTTTTGTGGTTTTTATCTTTGAAACACATACGAATTCTTTGTTAAGTTGTTTTCAACTGTGTTTTGATTTGCGAAAAAACCTTCTTCAGTTGTTTTTGAATTATCCTCCTCAACCATCTTCTTTAATTCTGGCTTGATATTCTCAACATTTCCGGTAGTTACAAAAACTTGATTTGGAAAAATGACATCATCTGTGCATTTGAAATTTGGATAAACCACTGTGTTCGATTCAAGATAATGTTCACCTTTTTCATTCTTTATTTTTTCGAACTTTTGTGTATCACCATACACTTGATCAACAACTATTCATGGAATTTCTTCTTCCTTTGAGGATGCCTTTTCTTTCGAAACTTTCTCTACATCTTCATCATCACTATCACCAGTTTGGCAATCTTTGAGATCCACGGATTTCATATCACAAACTTTCGAAGTTGAGGGTATATCAGTTTCATTTTCAACCATCAAATCCTTAACTTTTTCTTTCCCTTTAGATGTTGAAGCAACATTAACAACAGACAACTGAGAACAATCAACATCTTCAAGCTCACTAATTTCACTAATATTATCATAATTATCTTCAATATCAGCATAATTAGATTAAGAATCAGACGTTGAATTCTCAGTCTTTTTCAAAATTCAAATTTGTTCAGATTTAGTCAAAGTATCATTCACTATGTTAACTAAATCATTCGTATCAAGACATTCATCAACATTGACTATTCCATATCTATACTTATCATTTGGAACTTTGTTAAAATCAGCTATTTCCTTTTCACAGTCATACGAAATGTTATCTACTGTAGCTCTTTTATAAGCTAAAAATGGTAGCAATTTTGTATGTTGTTCTTTACTGATTTCGCTTGAATGATGTAGTTCAGTTAATTTTCCATACAATCGTTTAGTCGAATTACAATATATGTTCCTCTGGGCTAACAACAGTTTTGTTTCACTAGACAAATTATCCCTATCAACCATGATGTTAGTTATTTGAAGTTCTAAAAAATCTATCTTAGTGATTTTCGAATCTAGTCTCTTCTGTGTCTCTAGCAACTGCACAGACAACTTCTTAGCCTCATTACTAGCAGATACCACAATTGAATCAAAATAAGTAACAGTTTCATCGAAAGATACTAATTCAGAATTATAAGCATGTACTGAAATATTGAAAGATTCAAGAATGTTTCGTACCTTTGTGGTCATCGAAGATTTGTCAGCAGCTTTTGATACAAAGCATCTCCCATGAACTTCGTATGCCTCCTCATCTGATTCTTCCTCCATTTTTGCATACATTGCTCCATGGGTTGGATTTCGCATTTCCTCATCATCTGATCCTGATGACCAGATTTGATAAGTTCCTTCTTCATCCTCATTCTCACCCTTCGCAACCAATGACAAATTTTTGGCTTTAGCACGAACCACCTCCAGCTTCTCCGCATAGTACGCCTCATCCTTGAGCTTATTCTTCCTTTCATCCTTCTTTCTAAGCATACAGTCATTTGCAAGGTGATTGGCACCGTTGCAATAATGACAATCTATCCCAGCATCTCCCTTTAACTTCTTCTTTGTTTTTCCCTCAACAGGCTTCGTATCTTTCATCTCTTCCTTCTTCTTCTCATCACCAACATTTTTACTCATAAAATTTCCTTTTGTCTCAGATGACTTTACCTTCAGATTAAAGGGCTTTTTGAAGAACTTTTTCACACGATTGTTTGAATAGAAAGCAATTGCCTCATCATCTGAGTTCATGATGAACCCTTCATCTTCATCCGAAACATCTTTTTCAGCTTCCCTTTCAGAGATCTTCGAAACCAAAGCTAGTGGTCCGCCCAAACTTGCCTTCGATTCTTCAGCAATTTCGTTCACTTCACTTTCATGAGACTTCAGCTGATTGTACAAGTCATTAAAAGTTGACGTATCAAAGCTCTGTTGATTCTTGACCATCATGCTCACACTACGCCACTCTTTACGAAGTCCCATAACAAAAATTAGATTGAACTCCATAGCTGATCTGGTGATACCATATCGATTACATCGATAGATTAATTCATTAAGACGATCGTAATAAACTTCTATCGTTTCACCATCTTTCTGTCTGAAGTCCTTCAGTTCCATTAAGCATTGCTTCACAGAGTTAACATTTGTCTTCTAACTTCCCTGAAATTTCTCCTTGAGATTGTTCCAAATTTCCTTTGCAGTTGTACAACTCCTCACATAGTTGTATATAACTGGAGGCAAAGCTCCTCTCAGCTCTCTCATGCACCTCTTCTCCAGCTTTTTCAGACGATCAGTTTGATTCTCAACTTCAGAATTTCCAGAAGATGATCCAATTGGTTGAACATTCATCGGTGGATTGAGATTGCCAGAAATGCAATTCCACGGTTCTTCATCCAATCCATTGATCAACCCATTGATCGTAATACTCAGGGATTACCATAGGAATTTTGGTGGATGAACCTAGAAGATGAGAAAATAAAGTCATGGAATTAAGATTGAAAGATTCCATTGTTGTACGGAATAAATCCTTGAGAATTTTTGACGAAACTTTGAGAATTTGATAACAAACTGTAAAATTCAAATCAGAATCACTAGTAGAACACTCGATTCAATGAATAAAGTGCAAAACCGAATCACAAACTAAGATCTAGACAATTTTTCACTTTCAAAAAGTGCGGAAACTTTTGAATCAAAAATTTGATTCAAAACCCTTTTGAACAATGTGAAAATTAGATTAGAGATATGATTCCTGCTCGGATACTCCCGGAACAACAACGAGTCACCTCCTCGAGGTCTGCCAGCAGCAATAGCAGCAGTAGCTGCAGCTGCAGCAGCCTCATTCAATGTTGCATACCGCTCATCAAAAGTCTCAATCAACATGGTCTTGATGTCCCCAAACATCTCGGGAATCTCAGCCCGGATGGAAGCAGCAACCTCCTCATGAATCAATCAACAGATCTCCTCATCGCTGACACCACTGCTCTCAGGTGTGTGTTGAGTCCCAACCATGATGCTTCTGAAATACAACAAAAATCATCAGAAACTCGATCGAGCATACACATACTCGATGACGCAATCCTACTTGTCCTCCGTTGTCCAAAAGATTCTTACTTGGAATGCCCACTGATCCGGTGTCTCCAGTAGTACGAGCCCAATACTACTGACCACACCGCATCAGTATTCACTCCAAGTCCTCCTCCTTGGATCTTGGATTATAAGTACTCTACTCTCAAAGCATCTCAGCAACAGAAATCTCCCAGGCTAAGGCATCACAAATCAGGCCACTCTAGTCCTAATATGTATACCTAGCCTACTCTAGCATGCATAACATAACATATCTCATAACACATAATGTAAGGGTACTTTTGGGGATTCACCGTTCGGGCGCTGGCTGATCGTACACACGGCTCTGCTCTGTTTGTCTCAAAACTCTTTTTAATCTTTTCAAAATTTTTACTTCATTATCAAGATTTTTCCTCAAATCCTCAGTTTGAGTTCAGATACGCCCGAAGATGCATCCGAATCCCTCAAACCAAGGCTCTGATATCAACTTGAACGATGTAAATTTTAAAAATAATTTTTCATTTTTAAAACATTCATTCATTCATAAAATAATGTCAAACACATTGTATCAAATGTTATTGTCACAAAACATCTCCCCAGAATCTCTACAAAAACTCCAATGCGTTTGTGTACGAATCATGTCGGCGCCTTCCCGCGCTCATCACTAGTACATGAAACACATAACACAACAACTGTAAGCATAAATGTTTAGTGAATTCCTCAAAATACCACATACAGCACATACGCCACTCAAGGCTATAATACGACCCTCCGGTCGATGTGTCTCAGCGGGACCCTCTAGTCCCGTAGCTTGTTAGACCCTCCGGTCCGGTTATAGCTCATTGGACCCTCCGGTCCGGTCTATATCATCATACAACATGCAAATATCACATAGCACATAATCTCATACATAACACATAAGACCCTCTGGTCATCGCATAGTACCACTCTAGGTAACGTATAGTAAGAAGACTCACCTCGATGTCTCGGTAAATATCTGACTCGGAAGAAGTGTGATCTAGCCTCCGCCTAATCACATAAAGTAATACTCTCATAAATACAACTGTACTCAACCCTAAAAGTCAACAAGGTCAACGGTCAAACTTGACCCGACTCGTCGAGTGCACTAGGGCGACTCGGCGAGTCTACACGTGTCCACTGACTCTCTTAGATCCTCTCTTGGCACGTCGAGTACTCCCCTTGACTCGAAGAGTTCCACCTAGCATGAATCACGGGGCCACCCCGACTCAACTCGCCGAGTCTCAAGAACAACTCGGCGAGTTCCAACTTGAACTCAGACCCCTGACTCTCCCTGACTCACCGAGTCATTCCCCCAACTCGACAAGTCCACTCACTGAGTGATTAACGGGCAACCTTCATACTACTCGCCAAGTCTGTTCTTTAGACTCGGCGAGTTCATGCCATGCACAAACTCAAAATAACTTCTGAGGTCAGATCTGTTCCATACAATCATAGATCTGGCCTCCCCAAGCATGATAATCAAGTAAAGTTCGCACCTTTACACACATGTAACATCTAAATGGTCCAAAATGGTGATTTAGCCCCAAAAATGACATTCCAAGCTCATGACTCCCAAAATGACTCATAAAGCTCCAAGGGTTAAGGTCTCTAGACCTCTTTGGGTCCAGATCCAGAACACAACTCAAGAAGGGACCAAATACACCAGTTAATCAACTTCTAAAAGGGTTAGAAAACCCTAATACTAAGAATCAACACTAAAAACTGAAGAAGGTCCGAGAATAATACCTCAATACAATCTCTATGAGCTCAAAAACCACCAAAATCGCACCTCCTTCAGCCTCCTCTTGCCTTGAACACTTCCTTCTTGCAAAAACACCCACACAGATCAAGATTTGCCTCTCCTTCCTCACAAACGCTCTAGATCTCTTTAGGGTTTCTCTCTGGGGTTGGTGGCCGCAAATGACGGCCATAAGACCCCTTAAATAGGTCTCAAACCCTGGAAATTAGGGTTTCATTAAACAGCGTGGATTCGCCGAGTCCACTCATGAACTCGCCTAGTCCAACTGTGAACTCGCATCCAAATCCGCGACTGTACTCGGCGAGTCTAGACGCCAACTCGCCGAGTCTCCCCTCAACACCCAAAAATAAAGAACAAACATCATACCTGGGAATCCGGGTGTTACAATTCTCCCCCACTAGAACCAGACTTCGTCCTTGAAGTCTCACTCTGCAAACAACTCTGGATGCTGCTCCCGCATCTCGCGCTCCGGTTCCCAAGTCAACTCTGACCCTTTCCGATGCTGCCACTGGACCTGCACAAGAGGCACTTCCTTGTTCCTCATAACCTTGATCTTCCGATCCCTGATCGCCACCGGTCTCTCAGCATAATTCAGGCTCGCATCCACCTGAATATCTTCTAATGGCACCACTGCCGACTCGTCGGCTATACACATTTGCAACTGCGACACGTGGAAAGTGTCATGAATCTGACCCAACTCTGCTGGCAACTCCAAACGATAGGCTACCCTGCCTACCCTCGCGATCACCTTGAAAGGACCAATATATCGGGGCCCCAACTTGCCCCTCTTCTTGAATTGGATCACTCCTTTCCAAGGAGAGACCTTCAGGAGCATGAAGTCGCCGACCAAAAACTCGAGCTCAGACCGGCGTCTGTCCGCATAACTCTTCTGACGACTCTGAGCGGCCAACAACCTCTGCCTGACCTGCTGGATCTGCTTTGTCGTCTGAAGCACAATCTCGGTGCTGCCCATCACACGCTGCCCTACTTCTCCCCAGCAAATAGGGGTTCGACACCTCCTCCCATACAACATCTCAAAGGGCGGCATTCCAATGCTCAAATGATGGCTGATGTTATAAGAAAACTCTGCCAAGGGCAAATACGTGTCCCAACTCCCGCCGAAATCCAACACACATGCCTGGAGCATGTCCTCGAGCGTCTGGATCGTACGCTCACTCTGCCCATCAGTCTGTGGGTGATATGCGGAACTAAAATGCAATTTCGTACCCAATTCCTCATGAAACTTCTTCCAGAATCTAGATGTGAAACGTACATCTCGATCTGAGACGATCGAGATCGGCACTCCATGCCGCGATACCACCTCTCTCACGTACATCTCTGCCAACTTCTCCGCGAAAGAGTTCTCACTGATGGCCAGGAAGTGAGAACTCTTCGTCAATCTGTCCACAATCACCCAAATTGCATCGACACCCCTCGTGGTCCTTGGCAATTTGGTGATGAAATCCATGGCAATCTGTTCCTATTTCCATTCGGGAATCTCTAATGGGTGCAGCTTACCATGTGGACGTTAGTGCTCGGCCTTCACCCTGCGACAGGTCAAGCACCTCTCTACAAACCATGCGACATCCCTCTTCATATAGGGCAACCAATAATCCTTTTTTAGGTCCAAATACATCTTAGTGGCCCCGGGATGGATCGAGAATTTCGATCGATGAGCCTCTTCCATCAAAATGGTACGCGTGCCGCCCATGGACGGTACCCAAATCCGACCCTGAAATGTCATAAGCCCCCGACTATCGGTAACCAATTCCGATACTAACCCGACAACTCGCTCTCTCTTCTGGCTTTATGGCTTCACAGCTTCAGCCTGGGCCCCACGAATAGCATCCAACACTGGGGTCATCACTGTCAATCTCAAACAGACATCTCGAAATGGAGCGCCCTCCGCCCTACGGCTCAATGCATCGGCTACAACATTAGCCTTGCCCGGGTGGTATAGGATTTCACAATCATAATCCTTGACCACGTCTAACCACCTCCTCTGGCGCATATTCAGGTTGGGCTGGTCCATCAAATACTTCAAGCTCTTGTGGTCCGTGTATATCGTACACCGAACCCCGTACAGATAATGTCGCCAGATCTTAAGAGCGAACACTACCACTCCCAACTCCAAATCATGAGTGAGGTATCTCGAGTCATGAGGCTTAAGCTGCCTCGATGCATATGCAATCACATGCGCCCTCTGCATAAGCACCGCTCTTAATCCGGATATCGATGCATCACAATATACCACAAAATCTTCCATCCCTTCCGGAAGGGCTAACACTGGGGCTTCGCATAATCTCTGGCGAAGTGTCTCGAACGAGGTCTGCTACTCCGGACCCCAAGAAAACGCAACACCCTTCCGGGTCAACTTGGTGAGTGGCACGACGATCTTGGAGAAATCCTTAATAAATCTCCGATAATAGTCGGGCAATCCCAGAAAACTCCTGATCTCGGTGGGTGATCTCGGCACCTCCCACCTCATGACCGCCTCGATCTTGGCCGGATCGACCAATATCCCATTCTGATTAACGAGGTGCCCCAGAAACTGAACCTCTCGTAGCCAGAACTCATACTTGGAGAACTTGGCATAAAGCCTCTCCGATCTCAGAACTCCGAGGATCTCACTCAAATGCTCCTCATGTTGCATTTGAGATCTCGAATACACCAATATGTCGTCGATAAACACGATCACTGAGCGATCCAACATCGGTCTGCACACCCTGTTCATGAGATCCATGAACACCGCCGGTGCGTTGGTGAGTCCGAAAGGCATTACCACGAACTCGTAATGCCCATAACGAGTCCGGAATGCTGTCTTCTGGACGTCCTCCTCCCGCACCGTCACCTGATGATAACCAGACCTCAAATCGATCTTGGAGAACCAAGATGCTCCCTGCAATTAGTCGAACAAATCATCGATCCTCGGCAAAGGGTAACGGTTCTTAACCGTTAGCTTATTCAACTCACGATAATCAATGCACATCCGGTGCGAACCATCCTTCTTCTTTACAAAAAGAATAGGCGCCCCCTCATGACGAACTGCTCGGCCTGATAAATTCCTTCCCCAGCAGCTCCTGGAGCTGCGAGGATAACTCTTGCATCTCCCGAGGCGCAAGGCGATACGGCGCCTTGGCGATAGGCGCAACTCCCGGAACCAATTCAATACCGAACTCTACCTGCCTCTCCGGAGGCACACCCGACAACTCCTATAGAAACACATTCGGGAACTCACGCACTATCGAAACCTCATCAACCGACTTCGTTCTCTCTGAATCAACCCTCGCATCCATCACATATGCCACAAATCCCCTACAGCCCTGATGTAGACTCTGTCTCGCTCTGGCGGCCGAACAAAATGCTGACCCCGTACGTGTACCCTCGCCGTACACCGTAAGAACTCCCCCACTAGGGTGTCGAATCATCACCAATTGATGCTCACAATCTATCACAGCTCCATATCGGCTTATCCAATCCATACCCACTATAACACGCACGTCCCCCATCGCGATCATATCGGGAACTCCACACCGAAGATCTCAAGGACACATCCTCGAATCACATCCGAAGCATACACTGCTCGTTCATCAGCTATGGAAACTCGCAGAGGCCGATCCAACGCCTCTCGACGGACACTAATATGCTGACTAAATGCTACCGAAACAAACGACCGACTCGCACCCGAGTCAAATAATACCAACACAGGCACAGAACTCACAAGAAAAGTACCTACGCATAACATCATATAAGCATAAAAACTCAACTCGAATAAAAGATGAAAAGAGAATACATACCAGCCACAACATCGGGCGCCGCGCAGACCTCCTTCGCGGTCAACTTAAATGATCTCCCACGAGCCTTCGGGGCCTCGTCCTTCATCGGCCGAACCTCGGCAGCCCTAGCAGCAGGCGTAGATCCCTGTGTTGATCCCTAAAGAAGCTGCGGGCACTCGGTCTTCCGATGGCAGGTCTGGTTGCAATGAAAGCAAACCGAAAATCCCTTGGGGAAATCCCTCGCGATATGCCCCTCCTTCGCACACTTGTAGCACACCCCAGCCCTGCATGACCCCTCGTGACTCTTACCACACTTCCCACAAGTGCGGCCCTTCGAGCCCCCAGATCTCGAATAAGCAGGTCTAGCCCGCTTGGCTGTCGGCTGAGACTGAGCCGGCCGCCGATCCATCCTTTGAGACTCAGCCTCCTCCCTGGCCTGAATCTCCAACTCGATCTCCCTCTTCCGGGCAGTTGCTTGGAGCTCAGCAAATGTCCGGTAAGTCGAGTTCTCCACAAACTCCCGAATATCTCTCCTCAGCACACTCAGATAATGGCTCATACGAGCCTGCTCAGACGACACCTGCTCAGGGCAAAACATCGCCCTCTCATGAAACTTCCTGGTGATGACTGCCACAGAATCAGTACCCTGCTTGACAGTCAAGAACTCCTAAATCAATCGTTCTCTCTCCACCGGAGGAACATAGTCCTCTCTGAACATAGCGGTGAACCTCTCCCAAGTCACCTCGGAAATCTCAGCCAAAGTGAAGTTCGTCGTCACGAACTTCCACCAATCCTTCGCTCCCAGGCGGAGCTGGTTCAAGGCGAACTGAAACCTCAAGTGCTCTGGACAAGAACACGTATAGAAACATCCCTCGATGTCAGAGATCCACCTCATAGCGGCAATCGGGTCCTGCATCCCATCGAACTCTGGTGGCTTCGTGTTGCTGTACTCCCGGAACAACAACGAGTCACCTCCCTGAGGTCTGGCAGCAGCAATAGTAGCAGTAGCTGCAGCTACAGCAGCCTCAGTCAATGTTGTGTACCGCTCATCAAAAGTCTCAATCAACATGGTCTTGATGTCCCCAAACATCTCGGGAATCTCAGCCCGGATGGTAGCAGCAACCTCCTCATGAATCAATCGACGGATCTCCTCGTCGCTGACACCAGTGCTCTCAGGTGTGTGTCGAGTCCCAACCATGATGCTTCTGAAATACAACAAAAATCATCAGAAACTTGATCGAGCATACACATACTCGATGACACAATCCTACTTGTCCTCCATTGTCCAAAAGATTCTTACTTGGAATCCCCACTGATCCGGTGTCTCCAGTAATACAGGCCCAATAATACTGACCACACCGCATCAGTATTCACTCCAAGTCCTCCTCCTTGGATCTTGGATTACAAGTACTCTACTCTCAAAGCATCTCAGCAACAGAAATCTCCCAGGCTAAGGCATCACAAATCAGGCCACTCTAGTCCTAATATGTATACCTAGCCTACTCTAGCATGCATAACATAACATATCTCATAACACATAATGTAAGGGTACTTTTAGGGATTCACCGTTCGGGTGCTGGCTGATCGTACACACGGCTCTGCTCTGTTTGTCTCAAAACTCTTTTTACTCTTTTCAAAATTTTTACTTCATTATCAAGATTTTTCCTCAAATCCTCAGTTTGAGTTCAGATACGCCCGAAGATGCATCCGAATCCCTCAAACCAAGGCTCTGATATCAACTTGTAACGACGTAAATTTTAAAAATAATTTTTCATTTTTAAAACATTCATTCATTCATAAAATAATGTCAAACACAATGTATCAAATGTTATTGTTGTTGGATTAGTGTCTAAGTCCATAACTATTTTGGTATGTACTTGACCCGATGGTGCATGGTCCTTTTGGGTTGCCTTCACCATAGCAACTTGATAGGATGAATTATGGAGAGAAAGGATTAAATATGATTTATTAATATATTATGAGAATAATATATTAAAGGAGAAATCATATTGTTTAATTAATATTAGTCAATAATTAATTGGTAATTAGTTTTGTGACTAAAAGAGATTAATTAAACTTAAAGGACTGGAATTGTAATTATAAGATAATTGCAATTAGGGCCATGGATTGCCTTTTATTATAAGGTGGACGAATTCTATGGGGGAAGCCCATATGAAATCGTCCAAGGCTTTAAGAAAAGGGCTCCATGGGTTGCTTAGGGCTTAAGCAACCAAATTAGGGTTTCCCTGTTAGATAACCCTAATAGCCTTACTATATAAAGACCCCTTATGCCTCAAAAACGTGGACAAGCAACCTTCTAGGGTTTCACACGTTTTTGGGCAGCCTCTAACCTCTCTCCTCTTCATCCTCTTGCTTATGGTGTTTGTGAACCATTAGAGGAGTGACACTTGTGACTCTAAGCCTTCCAAAGTCAATTCAAGGAGGAATTGGGATTGTTATTGCTACATAACAATCAAGGTAACATTATAAACTTATTCTAATATCTAATATGATTACTTGTACTTGTATGCTAGAATTAGGGTTTATAGTCTTGGATTCAAAGCATGTACAATAGAGAAACCTAGATCCAAGCATTAGGGTTTGTATGAGCACATAGGATGTCTTATGACCAAAACCCATCAGTGGTATCAGAGACTAGCTTGGTTTCAATTGTATTGATGCTTGATATAACTAGAAAATTCGATTTTTTGGATTCTGGAGGCTGGACTTGCCGAGTCCATGGCTGAACTCGCCGAGTCCATGCAGACTCGACGAGTCCAAGGCTGACTCGACGAGTCAACTCGTCAGAAGGAGGGTACTTCGGGATTTCTTGATGTTTTTGCTTATGGATAGTTACCTTATCATGTTAGATCAATATTAATCCGATTATATGATATATTTGACCATAATTTTGATCTAATTAAAGATATTTATCAATTTATAAGATAATTGTTTCCTTATGTGGTAATTGATTAATTATTTTGAGTAAATTGATAAATTATTTTGCAAGAAATCATTAAATAAATCAAATATGGATAATTATGTGATTAATTGTTAATTTAGATTATTTGTTATTTGATCCTTCTTGTTATGAAAAGTTTCATATTTTGCCCTTTAGGTTTTATATTTTAAATTTGAACCCAAAAGTTTTGTTGTTTTGAAATTTAAATAGTTAAAACCCTTATGTTTTGAAAAAGGTTTCAAAATTTGCCCTCAAGTTTTGGAATTTAAATTTTGATTAATTGTTTAATTTTGATGTATATTTAAATTATAAACCCTAATGTGTTGAAATGTTTCATAACTTGCCCTCAAGTTTTGGAATTTAAAAGTTGATTAAAAGTTTAATTAGGAATGTTAAATTCTAAAACTAGTATAGTTTTGAAAAAGTTCAAATCACACCCTTATGGTTTTATTAATTAATTAAGATGTATAATTAAAAGAGGTTTAATAAATCCATAAAAGTTTAGGTATACAATTTAATTGAATTAAAAGTATAATTGTTAAATTAGACCACCTAATATTTTAAAAGTATAAAATACACCCTATACTATATATATAACATTAAAAGTCTAACATTATATATATGTATGAGTAAAAGTCGGTCTTACCGTTAGTAGGCCTCATTCACGAAGCTAGTCTATAAGGGGTGTTTAAGGAAATTGCCTATAAAATGACGATTGAATGGGTATCCACTCTTACCCACCGCACTCTTGACTAGTGGAGGGTCGTTAGCCGAACGGGTAGGATAGGACGAAACCTTCCATTATAAGTATAATGAATTACTAAAGTAACTAAATGTTTTTCGAAATTCCCAATCTTAGTTACTTAGGTAAAAGTGAATTGATGCAATTCCATGAAATTACACTTTGTGCCCTTGCGAAGACGTTAGTGGAGCGTGTGTGGTTAACCGGCACACTAAATGGGTCTAAGCAAAGGTAGCAAAGGGTGACTCAATGTTTGTCATAGTTCGGTGGAGCATGTGTGGTTTACCGGCACATCGAATAGGCGACCGTAACATGTGAGGGCACCATGTAAGTTTGCATGGTTATTCACACCCGCTTTGTGATCCTCGGCATCCCAGTCACAAACAAGAGGGGCATATCGAGATTTAAACATGCCATTGAAAGTTCAATGAATCTCAAAGGATCTAGGAGTTTTCATAGATTTAAAACTTAAATTTCTTTTTCGTTTTTCGTGGTGGAAATTAGTGAATCGTCATTCACTTACCTTCAAATGTTCTGCAATTTGGGTTACGACATCCCTCTCCCGAGTTGTGGAATATTGTGTTGGGTCCTAGCCTTAGTATTTCATTTGGGTGATTTACTAAGGACTCTATCTATCAACTAACTTGAATTCGTTTTTTTCTCCCGTATTGTAGATGTCAAAGTTTGACAACTATGGTCTTCTCAAATCCCGTGGAACAAGCATTCCACATGAAGATGATATTCCACGATTCGATCGAGGAACAAGAAATCATGCTTCACTTCCTCTACCTCCAATTATTCTCCCTAACCCACAAGTTCAAAGGCTTGAAAAGTTCAAGATCACTCAAGCCCTTTTGGCAAGTAAACATAAAGAAGGAAAGTCCGTGTGTGCACACGTCCTAGGGATGAAGTCACACATTGATAGGTTAAGAATGTTGGGATCCGTTGTCTGTGAGGAAATGGCTGTTGATTGGGTTCTTCAGTCACTTCCTAACTCATATAGTGAGTTCGTAAGAGAGTACTATATGATGAACTACGACGTGACCCTTATAGATCTCACCTATATGCTTATTGCTGCTGAATCTGCAATGATTTGGCGCAATAGAAAAGCAAAGTTGATTGGTGAATCTGCCTTCGAGACCTCTATGGATATAGACAATGGCAACGAAAGACATGATATGATCGAAAAGTTTGATCATAAGAGAAAGGCGATGTCTGAAGTAGTTGCATGTCCTGTCCCAAAAGAGTCGATTTGCTTTTATTGCCAAGAGAAGGGGCATTGGAGACGAAGCTGCCCCATTTACCTAAGAGATCTAAGAGATGGGAGAGTCGAAACGTATGGCTCTAATATAGGTAAAATCCATTTACTAACTCTTTTAAGCTTCTATTTTAGATTCTTAATACATAATGTAATAAGATTACAATTGATGTTTTGTAGAATCGAAGAAAAGAAAGGGAGCTTAAGGGAAGAAGTGAGCAAAATCTAACCGTAAAGGAATGGATTTCGATCGCATTTCTCAAAGATTAGATTCTTGAGCTACTACTTAGAGTTAGAATTAGATTGCTAAGAAAGATGTATTAGCATAAGTTTTCAAATGAGTTGCATTGTAAGGAAAAAATTTTTCCGCAATAAAATGAATTTTGATTTTAAATTTTATTTATTTATCCTTACAATGGCGTGTATGAAAAATTAATGTTAAAATGGTTCTATTATTAGCAATAATGGATTTGGTTCTTATTATGTTATTTATGGAAAGTCGAGAAATTACCAAATAGGGAGAGTTTCTCATCGCCCAAGTTTCAATTGGACAGAAACTTGGAATCATGCAACGTGGATGCACGATGAATGAGAAATTTCGTATTTGGAAATTAGACTAATTCATTGACAAAGTGTCAAGTGAAGGACTAGGAGATCGAGTACACAAAGTTGTGTGATCAAAGTCCACCATAAGAGTAACGAGATATTCGTCATGATTTACTAAAGGTTTAGTAAATATGATTATACTTATAAGATTAAGTGTAATTCTGAATTGATTGAAAAGTTTTAAATCAATACTAGAACGAATAACAAGAATCAAGTAGGCAGAAAGATAAAAGTTTCTCCATTCTAAGAAGAAGGGAGAGTACCTTTTATGCTTTATGATAGGTCTTAATGATTAAGAACCATATCTCAATTGATCCTCTAAGTGAGTCTTGGTACAATTGTATGTCCAAGAAGAGGAATCAAAGATTGAAGAAATGGTCAAATCAAGAAGTCAATCATACTTCGCTCCAAAACAAGTCTTAGAGTTAAGATTGTGACAATGAGTGAAAAGTATTAAGAAGGTTTAAAACATTCATTAAATGTGGTAAGCTGTGATGTCTTAGATAAGACAAAAGATCAACTAGGACCAATTTATGAGGAGTTTTGATAAAAACTACACTAACTCTTGAATATTTGTTTGTCAAGAAATGGTTATTGACAAGAGAACCTTATATGTCAAGGAGTCAGTGGGAGTCTTAATGGTCTTGAAAGGTCTCAAGAACAAATCAAATAAACCTTATCGATCATCACTAGCACACGAGTTAAGGTTTACAACCTATCGTGATGACATTATTTTGATTATGTGCCAATCCAATCGAGTTAATTATGCATGAGAGTTCTATGAGTTCTCATTTTGAACGCATAAAAGGAAAAGCACCTTAACCAATGAAAGGTACATTGATAAGAAAAGGTGAGCTGCTTAACTACTAGGAAGACATGGTGGGCAGCTGTGCTACCATAAGGCAAGAAATCAAGATTAAGAAAGTTCGGTCCATATGAGTTTGAATTTGTCGTAAACTTTAGTTTCGACAAATTCACATGGATAGGAACACATACACCGCTCAAATCTAAGTGTCATAAGATTTCCTCCTTCATGAAAATGATTGTGAAGAAATGCTTTCACTAAGAGAGATTTTAAGAAGATAGTGATTGTAAAATTGCATTCTCAAATTCAATCATGGTTACGGCATCCCTTTCCATAATTTGAATTGTGAGGTTTGGCAATTAGTCTTAATTGTTTAGACACACATATGAACTATCGAAGGCAAAGGTGTATAAGTTCAAGAAGCATTGATAAAGGATTATCAAAGCACTAAGTATTAGCAACATGAACTTAAGAAATTCAATAAGTATTGTTTTCTGAAAGTTAAGATGTTTATGAATACATGTCGAAGCTAGTGGGAGCATAAGTGTTATGTTTTATAATAATCATCATGATAGTGGGAGCATAAATGTTATGATTGTATGATTATTAAGGAAAGTATTGCAAGGTTAGCAATATTAATTATAGAAAACAAGAGTCATACTTTGCAAAGTTGTAAGAGTTGAAAGGTTGTTTTGCTATAATTAAGGGAGAGAATATTATGCTTCATTTCAAATCTAAAGGATTAGGTTGAGAAATGTCAATAAATTTAGTCAAAGGTACATAGTGTGTTCTTAAAATTTCGATTATGATTACGGCATCCTTTTTCACAATTCGAATTTTGAGAACATAGCAAATAAAACATTATGCGTCGTGTCCCATTAGCTTCGGGTATAGGATCGATTGCAAATGCTTTAATGTTTGACCATTCTAAAATTTTCCAAATGTCGAGCACATTTAGAGGGAAAAGGGACTAGAATTGGTTTTGACTAAAACAATTAAACAACTATCAAAGGACAACCCAAAGTTCGACGAGGATTGGTCGCTTGTGAGTAGTTGGAAGTATAGTATTGGAAAATATGGAAATGTTTCCATATTGGATGGACCATATCGACATCATTACGAATAGATAAGATACTATTAAGAATGAGTTGTCACATGGAACATATGGAAGTGTGTCCATATTGGGAATTGAATATTGAGAAATTATGATTAGATTAGAAACTTCTATGCAAAAGGATGTTCAAAGAATGTACTTTGAGTGAGAGACATCACGTCTATGGAATTGTCTTGTAACAATCTCCGATAGAGGACTTTGTAATATCATTGGCAATAGTCTTTGTGACTTTGGTGCAGTGACATTACGAAAGGATAGTTGCATAGAATGTTAGAATCTAGCATATTCTATAAGTAGCAAGAATTTGATATTCTTTGACTTATGAAAAACGGATTTGGAGTTGTGAAATGAGAAGGATTGGAAATGTGTTCAATGTGATCTATTTCACAAAGTAAGAACCATAGGTAAACATTGTGTGCATGCTGGGAGCATGGGACAAGTGTTGGAATTCAAGTAAGAAGTTGATTAACCGAAACGACAAATAATGAGTAATCGATATGGTGATAAATAAAAGGTGTTTTATTTATGCTCAAAGGGTTGAGGCCATATGGGATTAGTATTATTCTTGTGTTTCACATTTGCATGTTTTGACTTCCAGAATAATTGAGTTTATTAAGTATAATCGAATTATTCAAACGGGCCACGGTCGTTCATATGTTGGAAGTAGATATGAATGAAGGCTGTCGTGAATTGGTGTGTGGATTGTCTAAAAGAGTATTAGACATAAGCAAATGTTTGGTGCAATGTTCATGAGTGCTTATGAATGTGATTTGAGCATTGGATTAGACCCACGCTCACTTGGATCACTCCATGAATTGTATCACGGGTGATTGGTGAGACGATAACATCTTATATTCTTGAAACCGAGATGTGTGAGTTGTATCTTGCAAATCGGTTGCACATTGATAATATGTAAACGCACTAGTAACTTGGTGTTATAAAACATATTGTTGTGTGTGATTCGTTGAGTGAATACAAGCGAGCATTGTATCAAAGTTTATCCATTCCTTTTATTCAAAGTAGGATAAAAGCGATATCTTTGGGCCCCTCGATGGTTTAGTGATGACAAACGTAAATGCTCGGCCGGACTAGGGCTAATTTGATTTGTTCAATTAGTCAGTCGTCATAAATCGGAAATCGAGATATAGTACAAAGAGAATGATTTGAAATCATATCTCATATGATATCTAGAATGGAGGAATATATGATCCCTTATCTAAGGACACGCGTATTTGATATGACCAGAGTTGACAGCGGCTTTGGAAAGCTACGATTGCAGATTGGGATCTGAAGTCATACGCAGAATAGTTATTAGACTTATCCAAGTGGGAGACTGTTGGATTAGTGTCTAAGTCCATAACTATTTTGGTATGTACTTGACCCGATGGTGCATGGTCCTTTTGGGTTGCCTTCACCATAGCAACTTGATAGGATGAATTATGGAGAGAAAGGATTAAATATGATTTATTAATATATTATGAGAATAATATATTAAAGGAGAAATCATATTGTTTAATTAATATTAGTCAATAATTAATTGGTAATTAGTTTTGTGACTAAAAGAGATTAATTAAACTTAAAGGACTGGAATTGTAATTATAAGATAATTGCAATTAGGGCCATGGATTGCCTTTTATTATAAGGTGGACGAATTCTATGGGGGAAGCCCATATGAAATCGTCCAAGGCTTTAAGAAAAGGGCTCCATGGGTTGCTTAGGGCTTAAGCAACCAAATTAGGGTTTCCCTGTTAGATAACCCTAATAGCCTTACTATATAAAGACCCCTTATGCCTCAAAAACGTGGACAAGCAACCTTCTAGGGTTTCACACGTTTTTGGGCAGCCTCTAACCTCTCTCCTCTTCATCCTCTTGCTTATGGTGTTTGTGAACCATTAGAGGAGTGACACTTGTGACTCTAAGCCTTCCAAAGTCAATTCAAGGAGGAATTGGGATTGTTATTGCTACATAACAATCAAGGTAACATTATAAACTTATTCTAATATCTAATATGATTACTTGTACTTGTATGCTAGAATTAGGGTTTATAGTCTTGGATTAAAAGCATGTACAATAGAGAAACCTAGATCCAAGCATTAGGGTTTGTATGAGCACATAGGATGTCTTATGACCAAAACCCATCAATTGTCACAAAACATCTCCCCATAATCTCTACAAAAACTCCAATGCATGTGTGTACGAATCATGTCGGCGCCTTCCTGCGCTCACCACTAGTACCTGAAACACATAACACAACAACTGTAAGCATAAATGCTTAGTGAGTTCCCCCAAAATACCACATACAGCACATACGCCACTCGAGGCTATAATACGACCCTCCGGTCGATGTGTCTCAGCGGGGCCCTCCAGTCCCATAGCTCGTAGGACCCTCCGGTCCGATCATAGCTCGTTGGACCCTCCGGTCCGGTCTATATCATCATACAACATGAAAATATTACATAGCACATAATCTCATACATAACACATAAGACCCTCTGGTCATCGCATAGTACCACTCTAGGTAACGTATAGTGAGAAGACTCAGCTCGATGTCTCGGTAAATATCTGACTCGGAAGAAGTGTGATCTAGCCTCCGCCTAATCACATAAAGTAATACTCTCATAAATACAATTGTACTCAATCCTAAAAGTCAACAAGGTCAACGGTCAAACTTGACCCGACTCGTCGAGTGCACTAGGGCGACTCGGCGAGTCTACACGTGTCCACTAACTCTCTTAGATCCTCTCTCGGCACGCCGAGGACTCCCCTTGACTCGACGAGTTCCACCTGGCATGAATCGCGGGGCCACCCCGACTTAACTCGCCGAGTCTCAAGAACAACTCGGCGAATTCCAACTTGAACTCAAACCCCTGACTCTCCCTGACTCACTGAGTCATTCCCCCAACTCGACAAGTCCACTCACCGAGTGATTAACGGGCAACCTTCATACTACTCGCCAAGTCTGTTCTTTAGACTCGGCGAGTTCATGCCATGCACAAACTCAAAATAACTTCTGAGGTCAGATCTGTTCCATACAATCATAGATCTGGCCTCCCCAAGCATGATAATCAAGTAAAGTTCGCACCTTTACACACATGTAACATCTAAATGGTCCAAAATGGTGATTTAGCCCCAAAAATGACATTCCAAGCTCATGACTCCCAAAATGACTCATAAAGCTCCAAGGGTTAAGGTCTCTGGACCTCTTTGGGTCCAGATCCAGAACACAACTCGAGAGGGGACCAAATACACCACTTAATCAACTTCTAAAAGGGTTAGAAAACCCTAACACTAAGTATCAACACCAAAAACTGAAGAAGGTTCGAGAATAATACCTCAATACAATCTCTATGAGCTCAAAAACCACCAAAATTGCACCTCCTTCAGCCTCCTCTTGCCTTGAACACTTCCTTCTTGCAAAAACACCCACAAAATTTTAAGATTGGCCTCTCCTTCCTCACAAACGCTCTAGATCTCTTTAGGGTTTCTCTCTGGGGGTTGGTGGCTGCAAATGATGGCCCTAAGACCCTTTAAATAGGTCTCAAACCCTGGAAATTAGGGTTTCATTAAACAGCGTGGACTCGCCGAGTCCACTCATGAACTCGCTGAGTCCAGCTGTGAACTCGCATACAAATCCGCGACCATACTCGGCGAGTCTAGACGCCAACTCGCCGAGTCTCCCCCCAACACCCAAAAATAAAAGAACAAAACATCATACCTGGGAATCTGGGTGTTACAGCTTATGTGTTGTATGTGGTATTTTGGGGAACTCGCTAAGCATTTATGCTTACCGTGTTATGTGATATGTGTTTCAGGTAATAGCGAAGATCGCGGGAAGGTGCGGGCATGATCTGTACACACTGATAAAGTATTATGTATTTGATATTATGGGATATGTTTTACTGAGATAACATTTGATACATTTGAGTTTTGAGATTACTTTATGAGATATGTTATGTTTGAAAAATGAAAAATTATTTTGAAAATGGTGATTTCCCAAAATACCCTTACATTATGTGTTATTAGATATTATGTGATATGCTATGTATGCTAGAGTAGGCTAGGTATTCATATCTAGGACTAGAGTGGCCTGATTTGTGATGCCTTAGCCTAGGAGATTACTGCTACTATGAGATACTTCGAGAGTGAGTAAGTAGCAGCGAGGAGCTTATGAGTGGTCTACTAGAGGGTAGCCTTTGTTTAGCGAGATATAGAGTACTTGTGATCTGGGATCCTAGGAGGAGGACTTGGGGTGAATATCGAAGCGTTGTGGAAGGTAGTATGGGGCCCGTACTATTGGAAACACCAGAGCAGTGAGCAGTCCATGTAAGAATCCTTAGGGTACTACGGAACAAGTAGGGTTGAGTGTCGAGTGCGAGTATACTCAAGCGAGTCTCTGATTTCTTTTGCGTTGTGTTTCAGAGACATCATCGTTGGGACACGCCACACACCAGAGGGCAGCGGCGTTAGCGACGAGGAAATTCGTCAGATGATTCATGACGAGGTGGCCGCGGCAATCCCCGAGGCCATTCCATAGATGTTTGGGTCTATCAAGACCACGCTAATTGAGACGTTTGATGAGAGATATGTTGCTGTTACTGAGGTGGCTGCTGCTGCAGCCACTGCAGCTGTCGCTGCCGCGAGGCCACAGGGGGGTGACTCGTTGCTGTACCGAGAGTTTAGCAACACGAAACCACCAGAGTTTAATGGGACTCGGGATCCGATAGCCGCGATGAGGTGGATCTGTGACATTGAGGGATGCTTCTACACCTGTTCTTGTCCGGAGCATCTGAGGGTACGGTTCGTGCTGAACCAGCTTCGCTTAGGAGCGAAGGACTGGTGGAAGTTTGTAACGGCTGACTTCACTCTTGCATAGATTACAACGGTGACCTGGGAGAGGTTCACCACCATGTTCCGAGATGAGTATGTTATCCCTGTGGAGAGGGAACGTCTAGCCCTGGAGTTCTTGTCCCTCAAATAGGGGACGGAGTCCGTGACTATGATTACACAGATGTTTCACGAGAGGGCGTTGTTTTTCCCTGAGCATGTGTCTACCGATCAGGCACGTATGAGCTGATATCTGAGCATTCTGAGGAGAGACATTCGTGAGTTCATGGCGAACTCGACATACCGGACATTTTTCGAGCTCCAGGAAAATGCTCGGAAGAGGGAGATTGAGCTAGAGACTCAAGCCAGGGAGGAGGCCGAGTCTCAGAGGAGGGACAGGCGACCGGTTCAGTCACATCCAGCAGCCAAGCGGGAAAAGCCCGCTGATTCGAGATCTGGGGGACAGAGGGGCCGCACCTTGTGGGAAGTGCGGCAAGAGCCATGAGGGAGTGTGCAGAGCAGGGGTGTGCTACAAGTGTGGCAAAAAGGGGCATTTCGTGAGGGATTGCCCCAAGGGGTTTGCAGTTTGCTTTCACTTCAACCAGACTAGCCATCGGAAGGTCGAGTGCCCACAGCTCTTTCAGGGATCAACACAGGGATCTGCACCTGCTGCTAGATGTAACACCGTGAATTTTCAAAATAATTTTTCGCAAATATAAAAACATTTCTCATTCATTTTCATAAAACATTAAGTTTAAAATTCCAATTCGTATCATACAAATCCCAAGATCACATAAATATATCAAAAGTCCCCTGCGTGTGTACAGATCAAGCCGGCGCCTTCCCACGGTCATCGCTAGTACCTGAAACAGCAACACTAACATTGTAAGCACGAAGCTTAGTGAGTTCCCCAAAATACCACACATAAAACACATATTAGCCACTCGAGGCTATGACTCTATGGGTCCGTGCACCCAAACTCTGTGAACCCTCAGGTTCTAACTCTAGGAACCTTCCGGTTCCAGCTCTGTAAACATGCACAACATAAATCACATAGAAATAATGCAGTACAACATATAACATACATAGCATACAAATACTCTGTCACATAACTCTGGTTACCTACTCAAGGTAAAGTATAGTGAGAAGACTCACCTTGCGTATCTCGGTATCTCACGAATCCTGGAAATCCCTCGTGCTCGATCCTCCGAGCTCTAATCCTCCTATAACATCATATGTCTCTAATTAACACTTTATATCTCTAAGGTTGACTATCCCTAAGAAGTCAACACAGGTCAACTCTGGTCAACGGTCAATGGTCAACTTTGACCGGACTCGGCGAGTGCGCTAGGGCGACTCGGCGAGTCTAGACGTTTTCACCAACTCTCTAGGATTCCCTTCCTACACGTTGAGTACTCCCCCTGACTCGACGAGTTCCACCTGGAAGAATCGCGGGGCCACCCCGACTCAACTCGCCGAGTCTCAAGAACAACTCGGCGAGTCCCAGTTCGACTCAGTCCACCTGTCGACCCTCTCTAACTCACCCTGACTCACTGAGTCAACCTATGACTCGACTGGACCACTCACTGAGCGAACTCAAGGCAATCTTCAAACTACTCGCCGAGTCTGTTCATCGGACTCGGCGAGTCCATGCCATGCAACCACTCCAACTTGCTTCTAAGGTCAGATCTGCTCCAACAATTCATAGATCTGGCCTTCCTAGACTGATTCATCACGTAAAGCCCCTAACTTGGTGTCCATAACACACCCCATGGCTCATAAATAGCATTTTCACCTAAGGCATAAGGATTCCAATCCAAAACCTCCATTGATTCCCAAAAAAGCTTGGGCAAAGGGACACTGTGGACCTCCAAGGGTCCAGATCTATGGTTTAAATCGCTTAAGGGACCAAGGGAGCACTAGATCTAGCCACAAAAGGGTTCAATAAACCCTAAATCAAAATAAACATCAACATAGAAGAGGATAGCTCGAAGATATTACCACAATAGTGATGCTCTGGACTCCAAACTCTCAGAAAATGGCTCCTCTTGCTTTCCCCTTAGCTGGTTCTTCCTTTCCTTGCAAAATGACACCTCCAAGATCAATAATGGCCTCCTACTTTGCTCCAAACGCTCACACTCGATTAGGGTTTCACTCAAGGGACTGGTGAGCACAAATGACGGCCATAAGGCCCTTTAAATAGGTACCAAACCCGAGAAATTAGGGTTTCATTAAACAGCGCGGACTCGCCGAGTCCATATCCTGGACTCACCGAGTCCAGGCGCGAACCCGCGACCAGATCCGCGATCCTACTCGGCGAGTCTGAGCTCCAACTCGCCGAGTCCCCTCTCAAAATACCAAAATCATAAACATAGAAGATACCTGGAAATCCGGGCTGTTACACTAGAGCTACCGAGGCCCGGCCAGCGAAGGCCGAGGCACCGAAGGCTCGCGGGAGAGCCTTTTAGTTGACAGCGGAGGAGGTCCGCACAGCGCCCGATGTCGTGGGTGGTATGTATTCATTTATTTACTTATACTTAGTTTGAGATATTGTTCTTATATTGTGGTATGCATAGGTACTTTTCTTGTGAGTTATGTACCTGCTTTAGTGTTATTTGACTCGGATGCGAGTCGATCTTTCATGTCATTAGCGTTTAGCCAGCAGATCAGTATCCGAAGAGAGGCGTTGAGTCAACCTCTACAAGTTTCTATAGCCGACGAGCGAGTGGTGTATGCTACTGATGTGATTCGAGGATGTGTACTCGAGATTTTCGGTGTTGAGTTCCCGATAGATCTGGTACCGATTGCGATGGGGTATGTCTGTGTCATCGTGGGTATGGACAGGTTGATCCGATTTGGAGCTGTTATCGACTGCGAGCATCAGTTGGTGACCATACGAGACCTTAGTAGGGGAGTACTTACGGTGTATTGCGAGGGTACCCGATCTGTGTCAGCATTTTGCTCGGTTTCCAGAGCGAGACAGAGTCTACACCAGGGCTGTAGAGGGTTTGTAGGCTATGTGATGGATACACGATTTGCCACAAAGAGGCCGAGTTCTGTCGATGAGGTACCGATAGTGCGAGAGTTTCCGGATGTTTTCCTCGAGGAGTTTTTGGGTGTGCCTCCCGAGAGGCAGGTGGATTTTCACATCGATTTGATTCAGGGGGCGGCACCAATTGCCAAGGCACCCTATCGCCTTGTGCCACCGGAGATACAGGAGTTATCCTTGCAGCTTCAGGAGTTGTTGGGGAAGGGATTCATCCGACCGAGTAGCTCATTGTAGGGAGCTCCGATCCTTATTGTAAAAAAAAGGATGGTTCATACCAGATGTGCATTGATTACCGGGAGTTGAACAAGTTGACGGTCAAGAACCGTTACCCACTACCGAGGATCGACGATCTGTTTGATCAGTTGCAGGGAGCGTCTTGGTTTTTTAAGATAGACTTGAGGTCTGGATATCATCAGATGAGGATGCGTGATGAGGATATCTAGATGACGGAATTTAGGACTCGTTATGGGCATTACAAGTTCGTGGTGATGCCTTTTGGGCTCACCAATGTACCAGCGGCGTTCATGGATCTCATGAACCGAGTATGCAGCCGATGTTGGATCGATCAGTGATTGTGTTCATCGATGATATTCTAGTGTATTCGAGATCCAAATAGCAGCATGATGAGCATCTGAGAGAGATTCTTGGAGTATTGAGATCGGAGAGGCTTTATGCCAAATTCTCTAAGTGTGATTTATGGTTACGAGAAGTCCAGTTCTTAGGACATCTCGTTAATAAGAATGGGATATTGGTCGATCTGGACAAGATTGAGGTTGTTATAAGTTGGGAGGTGCCAAGATCCCCCACCGAGATCAGGAGTTTTCTAGGGTTGGTCGGCTATTATCGGAGATTTATCAGGGATTTCTCGAAGATTGTCGTTCCCCTCACCAGATTGACCCGGAAGGGCGTGCCTTTTACTTGGGGTCCATAGCAGCAGACCTCGTTTGAGACGCTTCGCCAGAGATTATGCGAAGCCCTGGTGTTAGCCCTTCTGGAGGGAATGGAGGATTTTATGGTTTACTGTGATGCGTCTATATCAGGGTTGGGTGCGGTGCCTATGTAGAGAGGGCACGTGATAGCATATGCATCGAGGCAGCTGAAGCCTCATGGGACGAGGTATCCCACCCACGATTTGGAGTTGGGGGCAGTGGTGTTCGCCCTCAATATATGGGCATCATTATTTTTATGGGGTTCGATGTACCATATACACAGACCACAAGAGTTTGAAGTATCTGATGGATCAGCCTAACCTGAACATGCGCCAGAGGAGATGGTTGGATTTGGTAAAGGATTATGACTGTGAGATCCTATACCACCCGAGCAAGGCTAACGTTGTAGCCGATGCCCTGAGCCACAAGGCGGAGAGTGCCCCGATACGAGATATATGTATGAGGATGATGGTGATGAATCCGGTATTGGATACCATCCAAGAGGCCTAGGCAGAGGCTGTGAGACCGGAGAACCGCAAGAGAGAGCGGGTGATTGGGCAGGTATTCGAGTTTGTTACTGATAGCCGAGGGCTTATGACCTTTTACGGTCAGATTTGGGTGTCGTTTATGGGCGGGGCACTTAGCTTATTGATGGAGGAGGCGCACAGATCGAGATTCTCGATCCATCCCAGGGCCACTAAGATGTATTTGGACCTAAAGAGAGATTACCGGTGGCCCTGTATGAAGAGGGATGTTGTGTGGGTAGTAGAGAGGGGCTTGACTTGTTGTCTGGTTAAGGCCGAGCACCAGCGTCCGCATGGCAAGTTGCAGCCGCTAGAGGTTCCCCAGTGGAAGTGGGAACAAATTTATATGGATTTCATCACCAAATTGCTGAGGACCGCGAGGGGTGTTGATGCAATTTGGGTGATTGTGGATCGGCTGACGAAGAGCGCTCACTTCCTAGCTATCAGTGAGAGCTCTTCTGCAGAGAGGCTGGCAAAGATATATGTGAGGGAGGTGGTGTCGAGGCATGGGGTGCCGATCTCGATTGTGTCAGACTGAGATGTACGTTTCACTTCCAGATTCTAGAAGATGTTTCATGAGGAGTTGGGTACGAGATTGCACTTCACTACCGCTTATCACCCACAGACAGACGGGCAGACTGAGCGGACGATACAGATGCTTGAGGACATGCTTCGAGCATGTGTCATGGATTTCAGTGGAAATTGGGACACATACCTACCTTTGGCTGAGTTTTCCTACAACAACAGCCACCATTCGAGTATTGGTATGCCTCCCTTTGAGCTGTTATATGGGAGGAGGTGTAGGACCCCCATCTGTTGGGGAGAGGTAGGACAGCGAGTGATAGGTAGCACTGAGATAGTGCTTAAGACAACTGAGCAGATACAGTAGGTCAGACAGAGGTTGTTGACAGCCCAGAGTCGCCAGAAGAGATACGCGGATAGGCGACGATCCGAGCTTGAGTTCCAGGTTGGAGACCTTGTCCTCCTGAAGGTATCTCCTTGGAAAGGAGTGATCTGGTTCAGGAAGAGGGGCAAGTTGGGGCCCCTGTACATTGTTCCTTTCAAGGTGATCGCTAGAGTGGGCAAGGTAGCATACCATTTAGAGCTACCTGAGGAGTTGAGTCAGGTCTATGATACCTTCCACGTATCCCAGTTGAGGAAGTGTATAACCGATGAGGCAGCGGTAGTGCCACTAGAGGATATTCAGGTGGACGCGAGCCTGAATTACATTGAGAGGCCGACCGCGATATTGGATCGGAAGATCAAGGTTCCGAGGAACAAGGAGGTACCCGTGGTTCAGGTCCAGTGGCAACACCGGAGAGGGTCCGAGCTGACCTGGGAGCCGGAGCTGGAGATGCGTGAGCAGCATCTGGAATTATTTACGGCAAGAGACTTCGAGGGCGAAGTCTGATTCTAGTGGGGGAGAATTATAACACCCCGAAATTCAGGTATATCTCTTTAATCCTTTTTCTTTTCCAAATTGTCGAATTTAACCCAAAATAGAAAATAGTGAAAAGTGGGTACGTTGGGCGTACTGAAGAGTACGTTGCGCGTACCCATGGACGTGACTTTGACGCAGACTCTACCCAGGTATGTTGGGCGTACCTTAGCTTACGTTGGGCGTAATTGGCCCAAATTCAAAACCCTAAATGAAACATGAGCACTATAATAGGAATATTATAGCCCCCATCCCATCCACCATTTTACAGAGAGTGAAACCCTAAGAGAGCCAAACCTTCATTCTAAGCTTGTGTGTGTGTTTTGAGCTTGAAAGTATCATTATGTGCTTGTGAAAAAGAAGAGAGGACCATTGTGGAAGCTAGAGTTGGAGTGAAAGCTTTGGATCTGAGCTTTACAAAGGTTGGGGCACCACTTGGAGGTAAAAAGCTCAAAGCTTTCTTCATCATTTTGGATTTGTGCATTATGGACCAATTTTTAGGGTTTTTTTCCCAAGATGGAGACTTTATGAGTAAATGGTCTCCATAAGCCTTAATCTGCCCCATTTCAGTATAAAATGTGTTGTAGATCCATAAAAATCCAATCTTGATCGTTAGTATTGAGTCATGCATGAGTTAAGGACTTAATGAGGAGAGAGGATAAGAGTATGGAGTGATTGGTGACCTTTACATCCATGCAAAGGCTTAAAGTCTTCGACTTTATGGGTTAAGAGGCATTAGAAGGACTAGATCTGGAATATGAGCTTGTATCTTAATCGATTCAGACCAAAAACATTAAGAGCATGAAGCTGAGACTTACGCTGGTCGTAAATCTCAGAACGCGCCGCGTAGGGGTTGAGATCCCCGATTTTGGTTAGTCGGGGTACGCCCTACATACAAAGTTGGTACGCCCCGCATACTGCCCTCTGTTGACTTTCGCTGACTTTTAGGGTTTGGTCAGCAATTGGACATTTGGACCATTGAAGGGGTAAAATGGTCTTTTCCCCTTCTGAGAGATTATAGGAAGGGACTAGTCTAGCCTTTGAGAGTTGTTGTTAATTAGAGGTAAATTACTTTATGTCATTAGGCGGAGGCTAGATCAGTATTTCGAGTTCGAGACTTTCCGAGATTACACGAGTCTTGTCACTATACATTACCTAGAGTGGTATCTATGTGCAGACCGGAGGGTCTTATGTATATGTGTATGTTTGATATTTATGTGCATTGTGTTATATGTATGCTATGTGTTATATAGACCGGACCAGAGGGTCCAACAACTCATGAGGCCAGAGGCTCCTCGATCAGACCGGACCAGAGGGTCCAACGATTTAGACCAGACCGGAGGGTCCAACGAGCTACGGGACTGGAGGGTCCCGCTAAGACACATTGATCGGAGGGTCATACCGAGTTATAGCCTCGAGTGGCTTATGTGATGTATGTGATATTTTGGGGAACTCACTAAGCATTTATGCTTACCGTGTTATGTGATATGTGTTTCAGGTACTAGCGAGGATCGTGTGAAGGCGTCGGCATGATCTGTACACACTGATAGAGTATTATGTATTTGAGATTCTGGGATATGTTTTACTGATATAACATTTGATACATTTGAGTTTTGAGATTACTTTATGAGATATGTTATGTTTGAAAAATGAAAATTTGTTTTGAAAATTCACGTCGTTACATTATATGTAAAAAAAATAAAAGTACTATGCTATTATATGCTAAAAATAAAAGTACGGGGGTATTATGTGTAAAAAATGAAAGTACGCTATGCTATTATATGTTAAAAATAAAAGTGCAGGGTATTATGTGTAAAAAATAAAAGTACTATGCTATTATATGCTAAAAATAAAATTACGGGGGTATTATGTGTAAAAAATAAAAGTATAGGGGTTTTATGTGTAAAAACTGAAACTACCATGTTATTGTTGGTAAAAAAGGAAAGTAGGATGTTGTTAAGGATTGAAAATAAAAGTATGATATTATTAGGTGCTAGATATAAACATAAGTTGCTATTATTTCTTAAAAATAAAGTATGTTGCATGATAAGATTATGACAAAGCCAACCACCATCCCCCACTACCAAATCTTTTGTAGCCGAAAGATGACGTTTTTTTACCGGTAGCAGTAGCAGAGATGATGGTTTTAGCTTTTTGGACAGTGAACCAAATTACCAGGAGCAATACCCAACATAATAAAACTTCAGAAGCAACATACAAATTATGATAAACAAGAATGAAAAGATGCCTTAATAATGCCCTCAAATATTTACTTACAAATTATCCAAAAAAAAGATCAAAAACCAAATGCAATTACCAAAAAACAATTCACATAACTAAACATATCAAAGATAATCCTCACTACAAAGCTAGAAGTAGTACAAATCCAATGTTGCCCCTCTTGCTCATTGGTAATGACTGTTTTTTCCCTTTTTACCCTTCTTTTTGTATGTGTAATATTGTAAGGTCCCTAAAACTGAGAATCCAAACAGTGATCAAATAGATATCAATCTATCAAACAAAGAATGTAGTAGAAGACAAATTAATTCAAGCATGCACACATTTTATATCAAATAAACGTCCGATACACCTTGGGGCCGTAAACTAAGAGACACTCTGATTCGCCAACAACCTGACAAGACACTGACAAGACCTATATACAAGGGGGAAGTTGGCCGTAAACAAGTTTACGGCCGTACACACTAGCTCAACCGTAAACTCTTACAAAACAAGTAAAACATGACCAAGAACTTAACAAGACTTATACAAAAGATTGCCTAGCCCAAACCACAAAATAATGACCTTTCAATCTCCCCCTTGTTTTGAGGCTAGTATAAGCTCAGTCTTTTTCAATTACTAGCACATCAGATCTTCCTATTGCTCCCAACCAGATTTCTTTGCTAATGATTTCAGAAATCATGCTTGTGAATTCTTTTGCAGCCGGTTCCAGAACTTCTTGCTCACAAATTATTTGATGAGTTGCCAAAGTGTGAATGTCCCTCTTACCAAATTGTAGCATATCCCTCTTATCGATTAGACGGAATACACCATCTTTAAACTTGATAACCACTGAGGTCGTGGCTGGATCATATACCCAATACATCATGTTGTCCAAATTCAGTAATAAGTCTATTCTTCATATCAAAGTAGCCAACTGAAAGAGCGCCAAGGTTGAGCTGGAGATCAGAAATGTGTTTGGTCTTCTGAGCATTATCTTGCTGAAGTTGAAAATTTTGATCAGAATTTAAGGAACTTTCAGCTTTGAGCTCGGAGATACGAGAATCAAGGTCCTCAATTTGAAGATCCTTTATGATTATTTTTTGTTTGAGTACAGTAATCTCCTCCCTGAGCTCTGGTTTTGATGAGTCTGCCCCCTTCATGTTGCCTTCCCCTATAGATATACCTTTTTCTCGAGAGGGAAAGTCTATTTCACTTTCTGCTAAGAACCTAGTAAGCCTTTCAGAGGCAATATCATGGTCAGGCCTTGTAAAGGAGACATTCCCAGGAGCTGATGGGCTCCCAGCTTCAAAGGCCGTTCTTGGTTGTTCATGATCAGGTTCAGCTGTAGTGGTTGGAGTCGTGGTTGAAGTAGTAAGTACGGGCTAAACAAATTGTGTCAGTTCCTGAATCAGAACCCCTGGCCTTGGATCAATTCTTCTTATTTTCAATGAAGGCACAGAAGTATGTGTCATAAGCGGATCACTCACAAATGCCACAGATGTTGGAATTTCAACGTTCAGGGGAGGAAGCCTTGAAGTTGAATCCACAGGATTGGAAGTGCTCACAGTCTGATCAACCAACGGAGGCGTTGCGTCTTGAACATCATATATCCCTTTCTCCGTTGTGCGTTGCACAACATCATTGAAATCGTTAAATAACGAGTCCGGGTCCTCATTTTTCGAGCAGTAGCTGTCGACAAAATCCATATCAAGTTCTATATCATTATGCTTGGACAAATTATCCCCAAAAATAGAATCATCATATTCAAGATCTTCATCATCATTATCGTCATCATCAACCTCACTTTTACTGAGGTCTATCTGAACATGAACAAACGTCAAATCATGTTCTTCGGCCACGATTGCGACCGTAGGAACTCTATTTTCTTCATGGTCCGACACCGGTATCACATCATCATCCACTGTCATACGGTCAGATGACTCATAGGACCCAGATGCTTCACTTGACTCTGCAAACATACTAAACTTCACCAGAGGGTATTTTCCTTGAAAAGTAACTTTACCGTTACGGTTTCGCTTGATCAACCCAATGGTGTTTGGTCCAAGAGACTTCATGTCCAAGGTTTCACCTTCTTTAGTGATCTCCAGAAACTGCTCATTGATAATTATTTGGAGAAACCTTGGATACATCAGAAACTTGTCTCTTGTCTTTCGTTTGATGTTCACAACAAGCTCATCCAGAATAAACTTTGAAAAGTTGAAGTCAAGTCCAGCAGCAATAGCTCCTGTGTTTCTTAGCGAGATCTCATCTGCACACGATCTTCTACCTGAAATGCAGCTCACAAAAACATGAGCTAAAAACCTCCAATAAGGTGGTAGTAGCTTCTTTAAGGTAGGAGGAAAATCGCCCTCATAACCCATTTTGCTTAAGAGCTCTTGAGCTTGATCCAATTCAATTTCTGTAGGGAATCTTGATTGGTCGTCGATCTTCAGAACATCTCTACTATTGTCACCTTTAAAGAGAGCTTCAATGAACACAAAATCATCCTCTTTCTTTACTATTGCCGATTTCTAGAATTCTCTGATTAGACGTTGATAAATTGTTGGATTCAAAGTTAGAGCAAAGGCCAAGCAACATTCCTTCAAGCGATGAATCATGGACTTGAATTCACTATGAGCAACAGGAGGTTCAACTAGTAAGATTGCCAGATTGTGACTTTCTGCAAATTTGAGTTCTGCCATTTTGACCTGCATGAACTGAGACAAGTGAGAAAACAACAATAATACAAATGTTTTGTGCAAAGAAAAATGATTTTGACTTTAATTTCAAACCAAAAATGAGTTTTCGGCTGGAAAGGGGGTTTACGGCCGTAAATAGGTTTACGGCAGTAAACACATTTACGGCCGTAAGCCCTTCATTGACCGTAAACGCCGCGAAACCCATTTTTTTGATTTCAGCTTCGATTCAAAGTCGGTTTCTTGTTAGAACACCTTTGTGAAGGTCGGAATGCACATACCTACACGTTCAAACTATCAATTTCGAGATTAATCGCAATTTTTTGACAGTCGATGAACATTGATTTTGAGAGCAAAATTATGTTTATGGCCGTAAAGAAGAAAAGTCAATAGAAAGAGTTTACAGCCGTGTAAAGGAGTATTTATACCTGGTCCAAGGCTCATGGGCTGCCACTTCAATTCCAAGTCCAATACCACAAAAAAATTTAAAAATAATACATTTTGAGGATTTTAAAAATAGAATAAAACAAAATAAAATCTAAAAATTTTAAACTAAAATAAAAACTAATAAAAACATAATTTTAATTTTAATTTTAATTTTTAATTTTTAGCAAAATAAAATAAAAGTAAAATAAATAAATAAATAAATAACAGAATAATCAATGTTTTAACAAGAATTATCTTTTACCAAAGTTGATAGTATTTTGAGTTTGGGATCAAAGTTCTTAGGCAGCCTGAATCCGTTTATTAGTACCTTCTCCTTCATGAATAGATCTAGTCGATCGTTGGTATTGTGGTCCACTTAAACACAAAAATTTTGTGACAAGATTAGGTTATACTGCAAGTGACAGGACATTTTGAATTTGCAATTCTAACCAATTTCTAATGACCATTCATTTGACGATGACTAGGGATATTGTTGTCCACCTAAGTTAAGCAGCAAGATCTACAGAAATCCTATTTATTGATTGATTTTAGATGTATTAGAACATGTTTCCCGCTTCCTGATATACCCCAACAATCAAGAACTTCCGAGGCACTCCTTACTTTAGGTGAGCAGACAATTATTATGGGAGAAGACAGATTTAGAGTGCATATGTTGTACGCCCAGGTTGGATCTTCCGATCACGTAGAGGGTGAAACATATGTCTAACCAGAGTCAGAGAGATTGAGAAGTAGAATGGTGCATATGTTGTGTACCATGTCGGATTATCAGTCACGCGGAGGAGACAACATATGGCTAACAGGTAGAAAGAATTGCATAAAAGGATATGCAGAGAGACAGAGTTGCATATGTTGCAGTCCAGGTCGGATCTTTCGATCACGCAGAGGAAGCAACATATGACTAACAAAAAGAAAGCAAGAAAATAACCTTCTGCAGACCTATTTTATCGGAATTTCCCGGTCGTCCCGTCAATATTGGAATTAAGGACAGAGTCCATACATCGAGGAAAAATTAAGCCATGGTTCTAGATACATATTATTTAATGTAATCCGCAGATTCCCATGTATATCTCCCTGCTTAACCTATCCAAGCGTCATATTGTCAGGCTAAATGGATTTGTCTAGGTCAAGATTTGTCAAGTCATTTGAGTCCTTAAGTTCATCTATGCCTAGTCAAGTCCAAATTAAAACTTTCGTGCCTACCAGCCAGTGGCGGACGCAGACTGTTTTAGTAGGGATGTCCCTCGTACTTCAAGCGGGTGTACCCAATAAAAAAAACCAAAAAAAAATTACACGGCATGCCGGAAATTGAGCAGTGGCCCGGGACCCCAAATGCCCCACTAAGGTCCGCCATTGCTACCAACGCATCGAACACAGAGCCTAGACAATTCAACTTTGATACCTTACACAAATTCAAATTACCTATCACTTCCCAACACAACATCAAAAAGCATGAAAGACACGCAATATATTTTTTTTGGTTTTTCAAGTTTTTCGGAAAAAGATAAAAAACAGAAAAAAAAATGGATTTTTGATAATTTTTAATTTTTTGTTTATTTCTCCCCCTAAATTTGTGCATGAGAGAGAATGAAAACTAAATGCGCAAATTTAAAATAGCCTAGAAAACAAAATTTAGTCCTCAAATCGTATCATTTTCAAAAATCCAACAAGCACATCGAATAGAGCTTTGTTAAAAGGTTTTGTGAACAAATCCGCCACATTATCAGCAGTGGGAACTTGTTCCAACCTAATGAGCGAGCGCTCGTAACAATCTCTGATAAAATGCACTTTGATATCGATGTGCTTGGTTTTTGAGTGTTGGACTGGATTTTTAGCAATTTGAATTGCAACCTCATTATCACAAAAGATGGTGGTTTCTAGAAAATTCAAATTGTAATCCAAGAGCTGATGTTGTATCCAGATATCTTCAGAACAGCAAGCTGAAGCGGCTACGTATTCTGCCCACGCTGTTGAGGTAGAGACGGTATGTTGTTTCTTGCACTGCCATGACACCAGTCTATCACCGAGAAATTAACATCATCCAGACATTGATTTCTTGTCAAGCTCACAGCCTCCATAATTACTGTCAGCAAAAGCATATAAATCAAATTCAGAATTTTTCGGATACCAAAGACCCAATTTTGGGCTGCCTTTGAGGTACCAAAAGATTCTTTTGACAACAATAAGATGTGAAAGTATTGGATTAGCCTGATATCGTGCGCATTGACAAACTGCAAACATGATGTCTAGCCTGCTTGCGGTTAAGTACATCAACGATCCGATCATTGATCTGTAGTCGGTCTGATCTACGGATTTGCCTTCAATATCTGGAGTCAACAGTGGTCTCTCAGCCATTGGCGTCAGTGCAGGTTTTGCATCTTGAAACCCAAACTTCTCTAGCATATCTTCAACATACTTTGCTTGATGTAGTAGGATCCCGGTTGATTCTTATTTGACCTGAATCCCTAAAAACATGGTCATCTCCCCCAATCTGGACCTACTATAGCATCCGTCTCGTTCTCCTCCAACCAGCGCACGTCGAAGGATTCCACAATTTTCTTTATCTTCTTGTTGTAGACCGTATACGTCATGCGAGCAGCATATCCCACAAAATAACAGTCATCAGCTTTGGCATTGAATTTTGGGTTGGAATCCAGATGAAGGAGGGTGCAAGGACAACCAAATATCCGGAAACAACTGACAGATGGTTTGTGACCATATAGAATTTCGTACGGGGGCTTCATCTGAGCTTTGTTGATCAGTACACGATTTTGGACATAACACGCCGTATTAATCGCCTCGGCCCAAAAGAAAACCGGAACTTTGGAGTCACATAACATTGTCCTTGCAGCATCTTTTAATGTTCGATTTCGCCGCTCAGCAACACCATTTTGCTGCAGCGTGTAAGCAGCACTAAATTGACGCACAATCCCTTTTTTCGCACAAAAATGATCAAGGACAACATTCTTGAACTCCGTCCCGTTGTCAGTTATGAGCGCCTTCACATGTTGGTTGGTTTGGTTCTCTATCATCACAATAAACTTCTTAATCAAGTCAGCGACCCCGACTTTGTTGGATAGAAAGAAAACCCACGTGAATCGCGAGAAGTCGTCGACCACAACCAGATAATATGAATTTCTGTTGATGCTGAGAACGTTGACCGGACCAAATAAGTCCATATGTAATAATTGGAGCACCTGGCTGATTGAATTGACCTGTTTGGGTAGATGTGGCTTTCTGTGATGTTTTCCTTGAGCGCATGCTACGCACTTTTCAAATGTGATGAAATCTTTGACAGGAAGCCCACACACTATTTCATTTTTAGCAAGTCAATTCAAGTTCTTTGCGTTGGCATGTCCGAGTCTTCGATGCCACAACATAGAATTGTGCTCTGCAACCTTTTCACTTGACACATCGAATTTTTTAAAGTGAAATTCAGCATTTGCAAAACGAGTCTTCAATGTGTGAAACTCTGCAGTCACAGCTTCAAGTTCTTTCTTAAGATATTTGTAGTTGACACGTTTGTTGCTGTACTCTTCTTGCAATTTATCAAAATCACTAGACTTGGCCTCTAGTTGTTCTTTTAAAGGTTTATGGCCTTTTCTAAGTTGGTACCCCTCATATTTCAAGTCCTCGTTCTCTCTCTTTATTATTTCAATTTGATCACGCAAAAATTTGATGGTATTAATACAAGATTTAGAGAAAATATTTTCACTGACCTATGGGGTACTTTGAACCATGAATGCAAACTCGAGTGCCATCATTTACTCTTCCGGATCCATCTCAGCTTCTCGTTCTTCATTGTCATTGATCTAGGCAAGATGCGCATTTTTAGGTTCTGAGATGTTTAGAGCCTGAATTTGGTCATCCCCGTCAAATGACTGTGCCACCACAACATGATTTGTAGTTTGATTACTAGTTGTAGCTCCCCTGTTGTTACTTATTGGCACCATTGTTCTTTCGTTGCTCTCTCTTCTGTCGGGTTTTGGGTAATCTCTGGAAAAATGGCCAGGTTCATGGCAGTTAAAGCATCGGAGTTTGCCTTTGTTGAACCCCACCTTCTTTTCTGCATTCATACCCCAGTTATTTTTGCCATTCTTTTTGGAGAATTGTTTTTCCCGGAACACTGCCATAGCGATTTGCCAAGTTATATCCATTTCCTCAACATCTTCAAAAATAAATTTGATCCAAATCAGCAAAAGACAATTGAGGAGGTAGCTCGCCTACTACAAAAGCATTATAACAATTGACAAGACCGGTCGCAAGAGCCAAATTTTCGTCATTCTCCTTGGGCGGAAGATTTGAATCAGAGATTGGAGCAGAACCAGAAGCAGATGTCTTTGATGAAGAAGCAACTTGTGGATAGGATATTATACTTTGAGCACCTTGCATAACATATGATGATGATTGGGGAGCAAAAACTGGATGGGCTTGAGAAGATGCGAATGATGAGAAAGCATTATTGGATTGAATTCCAAGATTAGCAGTGGAGTACGAATTGACATGATTGATTTCTCTTTGCTTGTCATCCAAATCACAAGCTTTAATTTTTGCCATGGTTTCAGCTAGACTAAGACGATTGAGATCCTTTGTTTTCTTGATAACAGCAACATTCATATCTCATGTCTTAGGCAGAGAATTGAGAAGCTTCTTGTTGATTTCGGATTTGGTAACTAATATTCCTGCAAAACTCATCTCAGTTGCGAGAGTAATGAACCTCTGCAGTTGAGCTTCAAGAGATTCTCCCAACATATAATTAAACATATTGAACTTCTGTCTCAACATATCCTGGTGACTTTCTTTCATGTCTTCATTTCCTTCATAGACTTCAATTAATGCCTCCCATAGAGCTTTGGTAGATGTATATTCCCGAAAACCTTGAGCAATATCTAGTAAAAGAGCCATAGTGATTGTAGCAAGAGCTCTTTCTTGATCTTCAACCTTTGCAAAATCTTGATCAGTATAGTCTTCAATATCTTTATCAATAACTGTTCCATTTTCTAGAGTTGAGGTGATCCTAACAGGTCCTTTCAGCATTCTTCTCCAAACCTTGAAGTCCTTCATTTTGATATATTTCTCCATCCGATATTTCCATTCCGGGAAACCTTCAGCGGATAACAGACGAGGAATACGAGTGGTTGTTCCCATTATGGAATCCAGTTCATGATGAATTGTTGAGTTTTGTGAGTCCATTTTAATTTTCTGATTTTTTTTTAATTAATTAATTTTTATAATTAACTTGAAGAACCAAGAATTAAACAAAAATTAAATCAAGAAGCTTGTTTACGGTCGTAAGCTTGAATACGGCTGGGGGTGTTTACGGTCGGAAGCTTGTTTACGGCCGTAAATGAGTTTTCGGTCAGATCAGTTTACGGCTTATGCAAATTAGTTGTTTACGGACATAGAGAGAGTTTACGGCCGTACTCCCTTCAACAGTGAAAATTGAAAACTTCCAGAAAAAGGCAAAACACAAGTTTTTCAGCAAATTAAGTCCCTTTAGCTATGAAAACGTAGAATCACGCCTTGAATGGTGAAGAACTTGAAAATCGTTTTTGTAACAACGTAAATTTTCAAACAAATTTTTCATTTCAAAATAAAGTATTTTCATTCAAAACAAGGCATAAACATTCCAAGTGCCATGTCAGAATACAAATCTTATGAATCCCAAGATCACAAAACATCTATCAGTGTGTACAGATCACGCCGGCGCCTTCCCACGGTCCTCGCTATTACCTGAAACACATACACAACAACTGTAAGCATAAATGCTTAGTGAGTTCCCCAAAATACGACTTACGCACATACGCCTTTCCAGGCCCTGGCCTTCCGGTCCATGTGTCTCAGGGGACTTCCGTCCCTGCTGGGTAAACCTTCCGGTCCTACCCACGCCAACCTTACGGTCCACATTACACGCCTTCCGGCCCATAACATAATGCCTTTCGGCCCACATAAACATACATAGCACGCATAACAATTATCTTATCACATATAGCACATATATCTCATATCATATCCGACCTTCCGGTCACACAGTCAAACCCTTCCGGGTACGGTATAGAGAGAAGACTCACCTCGTGAATATCGAAAGCTAGCAAATCCCGAAGTCACTCGTGCTCGATCCGCCGAGCTCCAATCTCCCTGAATAACATCATACATCTCTTATTAACACTTTTATCTTCTAAGTTTGACTATCCCTAAGAAGTCAAACATAGGTCAACTCTGGTCAACGGTCAACGGTCAACGGTCAACTTGACCGGACTCGGCGAGCACTAGGGCGACTCGGCGAGTCTAGACGTCCTCACCAATTCTCTAAGATTCCCTTTCTACACGTCGAGTATCTCCCTTGACTCGACGAGTTCCTCCTGGAAGAATCGCGGGGCCACCCCGACTCAACTCGTCGAGTCTGAAGAACAACTCGGCGAGTCCCAGTTCGACTCAGACCACCTGATAACCCTCTCTAACTCGCCCTGACTCACCGATCCAACCCATAACCTGGACAGGACCATTCTACGGCAATCTTCAAGCTACTCGCCGAGTCTGTTCATCGGACTCGGCGAGTCCATGCCATGCAACCGCTCAAACAGCTTTCTAAGGTCGGATCTGCTCCGGCAATTCATAGGTCTGGCCTTCCTAGACTGGTTCATCATGTAAAGTCCTTATTTCGGTGCTCATAATACACCCCATGACTCATAATTGACGTTTTGACCTAAGGCATAAGGATTCCAATCCAAAACCTCCATTGATTCCCGAAAAGCTCAGGCATGGGACACTCTGGACTTCCAAGGGTCCCAATATAGGGTTCCAATCGTTTGGGGGACTAAGGAAACACTCAATCTAGCCACAAAAGGGTTCAATAAACCCTAAATCCATATACACATCAACATAGAAGGGATCATCTCGAAAATATTACCTGAATAACGTTGCTCTGTGTCCCCAACCCTCAGAATGTGGCTTCTCCTGTTGTTCCCTTAACCAAGCCTCCTCCTCCTTGCAAAATAACACTTCCAAGATCAATAATGGTCTTCTACCTTGCTCCAGATGCTCACAATCGAATTAGGGTTTCACTCAAAGGGCTAGGGTGAACAATGACGGCCATAAGGCCCCTTATATATGTCCCAAACCTGGGAAGTTAGGGTTTCGCTAAACAGCGCGGACTCGCCGAGTCCATATCCGGACTCGCCGAGTCCAGTCGCGAACCCGCGACCAGATCCGCGATCCTACTCGGCGAGTCTAAGCTCCAACTCGCCGAGTCCCCTCTTAAAACACCCAAAATCATAAATATAACAATACCTGGAATTCCGGGCTGTTACAACTCTCCCCCACTAGGACTAGACTTCGCCCTCGAAGTCTCACTCTGAAAATAGCTCCGGATGCTGCTCCCGCATCTCACGCTCCGGCTCCCAGGTCATTTCCGATCCCTTCCGGTGCTGCCACTGAACTAACACTAGAGGTATCTCCTTATTCCTCAGAACCTTGATCTTCCGATCTCTGATGGCCACTGGTCTCTCGGCATAATTCAGGCTTGCATCCACCTAAATGTCCTCTAATGGAACTACTGCCAACTCATCGGCTATACACTTTCTCAATTGCGACACATGAAAAGTGTCGTGGATCTGTCTCAATTCCGTTGGCAACTCCAAACGGTAGGCCACCCATCCTACCCTCGCAATCACACGAAAAGGCCCAATATACCGGGGCCCCAACTTGCCCCTCTTCCTGAATCGAATCACTCCTTTCCAAGGAGAGACCTTCAGGAGTACGAAGTCGCCGACCTGAAACTCAAGCTCGGATCGGCGTCTGTCTGCATAACTTTTCTGTCGGCTCTGGGCGGTCAATAACCTCTGTCTAACCTGCTGAATCTGCTTTGCCGTCTGAAGCACGATCTCGGTACTGCCCATCACTCTCTGTCCCACCTCTCCCCAGCAAATGGGGGTCCGGCACCTCCTACCATACAACAGCTCAAAGGGTGGCATACCAATGCTCGAATGATAGCTGTTGTTGTAGAAAAACTCTGCCAAGGGTAAATACGCATCCCAGCTACCCCCGAAATCTAACACACACGCTCGAAGCATGTCCTCCAGCGTCTGAATCGTTCGCTCGCTCTGGCCGTCTGTCTGGGGATGATATGCGGTACTAAAATGCAATTTAGTACCTAGCTCCTCATGGAATTTCTTCCAGAATCTGGAAGTGAAGCGCACATCACGGTCTGAAACAATCGAGATCGGCACCCCATGCCGAGATACCACTTCTCTCACATATATCTCCGCCAACTTCTCCACTGAAGAACTCTCACTGATGGCAAGGAAGTGAGCGCTCTTCGTCAACCTATCCACAATCACCCAAATTGCATCGACTCCTCTGGCAGTCCTCGGCAATTTGGTGATGAAATCCATAGTGATCTGTTCCCACTTCCATACGGGAACCTCCAATGGCTGCAACTTGCCATGCGGTCTCTGGTGCTCGGCCTTAACCCTGCGGCAGGTCAAGCACCTCTCAACGAACCATGTGACGTCCCTCTTCATACAGGGCCACCAATACTCTTTCCTCAAATCCAAATACATCTTCGTAACCCCCGGATGGATCGAAAACTTCGACCGATGAGCCTCTTCCATCAAAGTAATACGCGTACCACCCACGAACGGTACCCAAATCCGACCCTAAAACGTCATAAGCCCTCGTCCATCCATAACGAACTCTGAAACCAAACCAACGACCCGCTCTCTCTTCTGCATCTCTGGTCGCACAGCCTCGGCCTGTGCCCCACGAATAGCATCCAATACTGGAGCTATCACAGTCAATCTCAAACATACATCTCGCAGTGGAGTGCTCTCCGCCCTGCGGCTCAATGCATCGGCTACCACATTAGCCTTGCCTGGGTGGTACAGGATCTCACAATCATAATCCTTGACCACATCCAACCACCTCCTCTGACGCATATTTAGGTTGGGCTGATCCATTAAATACTTCAAGCTCTTATGGTCCGTGTATATCGTACATCGAACCCCATACAAGTAGTGACGCCAAATCTTGAGAGCGAACACTACTGCCCCCAACTCTAAATCATGTGTGGGATATCTCGCCTCATGAGGCTTCAGCTGCCTCGACGCATAAGCTATCACATGACCCCTCTGCATCAACACTGCACCCACCCCCAAAATCGATGCATCGCAATATACTACAAAATCCTCCATCCCTTCCGGGAGAGCTAATACCGGGGCTTTGCACAACCTTTGGCGAAGTGTCTCAAAGGAGGTCTGCTGCTCGGGACCCCATGAGAATGCAACACCCTTCCGAGTCAATCTGGTGAGCGGCACTGCGATCTTGGAGAAATCCTTAATAAATCTCCGATAATACCCTGCCAACCCAAGGAAGCTCCTGATCTCCGATGGTGACTTCGGCACCTCCCAGCTCATCACTGCCTCGACTTTGGCCGGATCGACCAGAATCCCTTCCTGGTTAACGAGATGTCCTAGGAACTGGACCTCCCGCAACCAGAAATCACATTTGGAGAACTTTGCATAAAGCTTCTCCGATCTCAATACCTCAAGGACCTCCCTCAAATGCTCCTCATGCTGCTCTCTAGATCTCGAATACACTAGACTATCATCGATAAATACAATCACTGACCGATCCAACATCGGCCTGCATACCCTGTTCATGAGATCCATGAACACAGCCGGGGCATTGGTGAGCCCGAAAGGCATCACCACAAACTCATAATGCCCATATCGCGTCCTAAACGCTGTCTTCTGGACGTCCTCATCCCGCACTCTCACCTGATGGTACCCCGACCTCAGAACGATCTTGGAAAACCAAGATGCTCCCTGCAACTGATCGAATAAATCATCGATCCTCGGTAACGGGTAACGGTTCTTGATCGTCAACTTGTTCAACTCCCGGTAATCAATGCACATCCGGTGTGAACCATCATTCTTCTTGACGAACAGAATAGGTGCTCCCCACGGCGAGCTGCTCGGCCGAATGAATCCCTTCCCCAGCAACTCCTGAAGCTGCAAGGACAACTCTTGCATCTCTGGAGGTGCAAGACGATAAGGCACCTTAGCGATAGGCGCGGCCCCTAGAACCAGATCGATACCAAACTCTACTTGCCTCACAAGAGGTACTCCCGGCAGCTCCTCGGGGAAAACATCTGGAAACTCACGCACCACTGGGACCTCCTCAACTAATCTCGGTCTCTCGGAAACCTCCCGCGTATCCATCACATACGCCACAAAACCCTTACAGCCCTGCTGTAGACACTGCCTCGCCCTAGCGGCCGAACAAAAAGCTGATCCCGAACGGGTACCCTCGCCGTACACCGAAAGAACTCCCCCACTAGGTTCTCGTATAGTCACCAGCTGACGCTCACAGTCGATGACGGCGCCGAATCGGCTCAACCAGTCCATGCCCACAATGACACAGACATCACCCATCGCAATAGGAATCAGATCAATCGGAAACTCAACCCCGAAAATCTCTAACACACATCCCCTCATGACCCTTGCCGCACTTTCCACAAGTGCGACCCTTCGGACCTCCCGCCCTCGAATCGGCGGACTTAGTCCGCTTGGCTTCCGGCTGAGACTGAGCCGGCCGCCGGTCCACCCGCTGAGGCTCGGCCTCCTCCCTGGCCTGGGCCTCCAACTCGATCTCGCGCTTCCTGGCATTCGCCTGAAGTTCAGCAAAGGTATGATAGGTGGAGTTTGACACAACTCCCGGATATCTCTCCTCAAAACACCCAAGTACCGGCTCATCCGAGCCTGCTTTGTGGACACCAGCTCGGGGCAGAACATCGCCCTCTCATGAAACTTCCGCGTGGTCACCGCAACCGAATCAGTACCCTGCTTGAGGGTCAAGAACTCCTGAACCAATCGTTCCCTCTCCACCGGGGGAACGTACTCGTCTCTGAACATAGAGGTAAACCTCTCCCATGTCACTGCTGAAATCTCTGCCAAAGTGAAGTTCGCCGTCACGAACTTCCACCAATCCTTCGCTCCCAGACGGAGCTGGTTCAAAGCGAACCGTACCCTCAGATGCTCCGGACATGAACAAGTGTAGAAGCACCCCTCGATATCAGCGATCCACCTCATCGCAGCAATCGGATCCTGCGTCCCATCAAACTCAGGTGGTTTCGTGTTGCTGAACTCCCAAAACAGCAACGAGTCACCCCCCTGTGGCCTGGCAGCGGCCACAGCTGCGGTAGCTGCAGTATAATCACACTCGATAACGCAACCCTACTCATTCTCCGATATCCAGGGATTCTTACTTGGGTCTCCCACTGACCCGGTGTCTTCGGTAGTACGGGCCCAATACTACCGACCACACCGCATCAGCATTCATCCCAAATCTTCCTCCCCAAACCCCGGATAGTGAGTACTCTACTTTTGATATGCACTATCTATCTGCACGCTATCAAAGCATCTCATATCGGCAAACTTCCCTAGACTAAGGCATCACAAATCAGGCCACTCTAGTCCTAACATGAATACCTAGTCTTCTAGCATGCATAACAGTTCACATTATATCTTATCTCTTAACATAACATTGTAAGGTATTTTGGGGATCTTTACCGTTTGGGCGCTGACTGATCGTACACACTGCTTCTTTCTTGTTTACCACAAAATCATTTACAAAATTTTATGCCTTTATTTTAAAAGTTTTCCTCCAATCCTCGGTTTGAGTTCAGTTACGCCCGAAGGTGCACCCGAATCCCTCAAACCAAGGCTCTGATACCAATTTGTAACAACGTAAATTTTCAAACAAATTTTTCATTTCAAAATAAAGTATTTTCATTCAAAACAAGGCATAAACATTCCAAGTGTCATGTTAGAATACAAATCGTATGAATCCCAAGATCACAAAACATCTATCAGTGTGTACAGATCACGCCGGCGCCTTCCCACGGTCCTCGCTATTACCTGAAACACATACACAACAACTGTAAGCATAAATGCTTAGTGAGTTCCCCAAAATACGACTTACGCACATACGCCTTTCCAGGCCCTGACCTTCCGGTCCATGTGTCTCAGGGGACTTCCGTCCCTGCTGGGTAAACCTTCCGGTCCTACCCACGCCAACCTTACGGTCTACATTACACGCCTTCCGACCCATAACATAATGCCTTCCGGCCCACATAAACATACATAGCACGCATAACAATTATCTTATCACATATAGCACATATATCTCATATCATATCCGACCTTCCGGTCACACAGTCAAACCCTTCCGGGTACGGTATAGTGAGAAGACTCACCTCGTGAATATCGAAAGCTAGCAAATCCCGAAGTCACTCGTGCTCGATCCGCCGAGCTACAATCTCCCTGAATAACATCATACATCTCTTATTAACACTTTTATCTTCTAAGTTTGACTATCCCTAAGAAGTCAAACATAGGTCAACTCTGGTCAACGGTCAACGGTCAACTTGACCGGACTCGGCGAGCGCTAGGGCGACTCAGCGAGTCTAGACGTCCTCACCAATTCTCTAAGATTCCCTTTCTACACGTCGAGTATCTCCCCTGACTCGACGAGTTCCTCCTGGAAGAATCACGGGGCCACCCCGACTCAACTCGCCGAGTCTGAAGAACAACTCGACGAGTCCCAGTTCGACTCAGACCACCTGATAACCCTCTCTAACTCGCCCTGACTCACCGATCCAACCCATAACCCGGACAGGACCATTCTACGGCAATCTTCAAGCTACTCGCTGAGTCTGTTCATCGGACTCGGGGAGTCCATGCCATGCAACCGCTCAAACTGCTTTCTAAGGTCGGATCTGCTCCGGCAATTCATAGGTCTGGCCTTCCTAGACTGGTTCATCATGTAAAGTCCTTATTTCGGTGCTCATAATACACCCCATGACTCATAATTGACGTTTTGACCTAAGGCATAAGGATTCCAATCCAAAACCTCCATTGATTCCCGAAAAGCTCAGGCGTGGGACACTCTGGACTTCCAAGGGTCCCAATATAGGGTTCCAATCGTTTGGGGGACTAAGGAAACACTCAATCTAGCCACAAAAGGGTTCAATAAACCCTAAATCCATATACACATCAACATAGAAGGGATCATCTCGAAAATATTACCTGAATAACGTTGCTCTGTGTCCCCAACCCTCAGAATGTGGCTTCTCCTGTTGTTCCCTTAACCAAGCCTCCTCCTCCTTGCAAAATAACACTTCCAAGATCAATAATGGTCTTCTACCTTGCTCCAGATGCTCACAATCGAATTAGGGTTTCACTCAAAGGGCTAGGGTGAACAATGATGGCCATAAGGCCCCTTATATATGTCCCAAACCTGGGAAGTTAGGGTTTCGCTAAACAGCACGGACTCGCCGAGTCCAGTCGCGAACCCGCGACCAGATCCGCGATCCTACTCGGTGAGTCTGAGCTCCAACTCGCCGAGTCCCCTCTTAAAACACCCAAAATCATAAATATAACAATACCTGGAATTCCGGGCTGTTACAGTTTTAACCGAGAACACGATTGATATTTGTTTTGACACTGACTTGCTCTGATACCAATTGTAAGGTCCCTAAAACTGAGAATCCAAACAGTGATCAAATAGATATCAATCGATCAAACAAAGAATGTAGTAGAAGACAAAT